>NW_003852486.1:612746-625136 GCF_000181295.1 Otolemur garnettii | reverse complement strand
TCATTGTTGTTTGGCAGGTCCGGGCTGGGGATTCGAACCTGCCACCTTAGGTGTACGTGGCTGGCGCCTTAGCCGGTTGAGCTATAGGCGCCGAGCCCTGAATTTCTATTAAAAGGGAGGACAATGGTTCTTTAAGATGAGAGTCTACCATCTCTGGTGTGTGCTGGCAAATTAATAAACTTCTCTTTCCTTTTCTTCAAACCATTTGTCCTTGTTCTTCATTTGTCCACAGAGATAAGTACTGAGTTTTGGTAACAGAACTTGGCAACACTAGGTGCGTGCACCTTGGTGGAATGCCTGTCCCAGACTGCTGCTGTGACTGGATGACACAGGTAGCAGCAGCCCCAGGTTACTCTGCGGGTCTTCCAGTGGTAGCACCATCTTTTCATGGTAAAAGAGTAAGGACCACACCAGTAGTTGCCATAGCCTGTGTAGCTCTGGGAACTCCTGTCCTTCCCCAAATTAGACACAGCTCCTCACAATCTAAACCTCACTGAGGAAAAGGAAATTGATTTTGGAAGAGTTGCAACACCTTGGCCATTTTAATAAGCCCCTTCATGTACAGATTGAGATCCTTGATTCCACTCATTTGGGGAAGGCTGTTGAATGTTTCAGCCCTGTGGAAGAGCACTTGTTTGTGGCACATTGGGGGGCAAAAATCACGGTTGAATAGAACTGGGGAATCAGGGGGATTCATCCCCTTTTGGAATTGGAAAATTTGGTTCTCATTTGTACAGTTCCCATTTCTTGGTAGGCTTTGGCCTTAAAATGATTTGTGCCAGGAAGGAGTTCCCTGTATTGTCTACTTGTCAGCTTGTGTTTGTTGTTATTTGAGTTTTTATTTCAACATGGGAGAGTCCATTTCATATCTTTTTTTTTAGAGACACAGTCTCACTTTATCACCCTCCAGCAACCTCCAACTCCTGGGCTTAGGCAATTCTCTTGCCTTAGCCTCCCGAGTAGCTGGGACTACAGGCGCTGGCCACAACGCCCAGCTATTTTTTGTTGCCGTTTGGCTGGGGCTGGGTTCAAATCCGTCACCCTTGGCATATGGGGCCAGTGCCCTACCCACTGAGCCACAGGTGCCGCCCAGTCCATTTCATTTCTATTTTTTCAAATTGTACTTTATTGTAACTAACAGAGGTGTCCAATTTGCAACCCACAGGCCACAAGTGGATTCTTTGAGGGCTATTTTGCTTATCTGTGGTGTCAGACATCACAATAATTATACACGGTAATTTATTTTGCTTATCAGCTTTCATTAGTGTTTCTGTATTTAATGTGTGGCTCCAAACAACTCTTATTCCAATGTGTGGTAGAAAAAAAAAAAAGATTGGAAATCCCTGAATTAGCTGCAAAACTGTTTTACTCTCTGTTCTCATACATAGTATTAACTAGATATCTTTCTGTCATACATCCTATGGCAGTGATTTTCAACCAGTGTGCCACAGCACACTGGTATTCTGTGAGAGGATATTAGGTGTGCTACAAAATTTTAAAAGATCATTAATTATTTTTGAAAAATTTCAAAGCAGTTTTTTTACACTTTTTTGATCAACATAATTTAAGTATCACAAGGAAGTTTATCTCAAGTGTGCTGTGAGACAAAAAAAAAGTTGAAAAATGCTGGTTTAAGTTAGTATTTCTTTTTTTTTTTTTGAGACAGAGCCTCAAGCTGTCCCCCTGGGTAGAGTGCCATGGCATTACAGCTCACAGCAACCTCTAACTCTTGGGCTCAAGCGAGTCTCTTGCCTCCGCCTCCCAAGTAGCTGGGACCACAGGCACCCGCCACAACGCTGGGCTATTTTTTGGTTGCAGCCGTCATTGTTGTTTGGCGGGTCCGGGCTGGGGATTCGAACCTGCCACCTTAGGTGTATGTGGCTGGCGCCTTAGCCGGTTGAGCTATAGGCGCCAAGCCTTAAGTTAGTATTTTAATGGCAGTGTCTCCCTGCTCCCCACCTCCACACTCATTCCCAATTTCATTGGTCAGACCTCTCAGGGTGTTGGATGTGTGGCCACTTATGATCAAGCAACTGCCACATTTCTGGGATTGCTCCTGACTCTTTGGGGATGGGTAAAAATGCATTATCCCAGAGCACGGAGGGCTTAGGGCAGTGAAACTATTGTGTGACACCACAATGGAGGGTACATGTCCTTATACGTTTGTCCAAATCCACAAAACGTACACCACTAAGAGGGAACCCTGCTGTAAACATGTAAACAATGGACTTTATGCACAGTGGTGGGTGGTACTGGTAATGCTTGTAACAAATGTATCCCCGTGGTTCTGGATACTTATAGGGGGAGCGTTTTGGGGGGGGGGCAGGAAATACATAAGAACTTCCTCTGCTTTCCACTCAATTTTGCTGTGAACCAAAAATTGCTTTAAAAAAATAAAGTCAATTAAAAAAAAAAGAAAATGCATTATCCTGCAAAAGAGGGCAAACACCTTAGCTGGTAATCCTACTCAGCCCCATTTAATTCTTTTTGTGGGGTCTTCATCATAAATTCTTTGGCTAGCCGATGTACATGAGTTTTTCCAACATTTTCTTCTAGAATTCTTCTTTTTTTCAGACAGTTTCATTATGTCGCCCTCGGTAGAGTTGACAAGCTATGAGCTGTGACGCCACAGCAACCTCAAACTCTTGGGCTTAAGCAATTCTTACCTCAGCCTCCCAAGTAGCTGGGATTATAGGTGCTCGCTACAATGACTGGCTATTTTTGTTGTAGTTGTCATTGTTTAGCAGGCCTGGGCCGAGTTTGAACCCTCCATCCCTGGTGTATGTGGCCGGTGCCCTAACCACTGAGTATGGGCACCAAGCCATCTTCTAGAATTCTTATAGTTCCATGTCTTAGGTTTAAGTCTGTTATCCATTATGACTTAACTTTTGTGAGCAATGAGACATGCAGATCCTATTTCAATCTTCTACATGTGGCTATCCAATTTTCACAGCACCATTTATTGAACAGGGATTCTTTCTCCCAGTGTATGTTATTGTCTGCTTTATCAAACATCTGATGGCAAAGTAGGATGGTTTTATATCTGGGGTTTTTGTTCTGATCCATCAGTCAATGTTTCTATTCTTGTGCTGATACTACGCTGTTTTGGTTACTATAGCTTTGTGGTATAGCTTAAAATTTGGTGCTGCCTCATGGTTTGTCCTTTTGGCTTAAGGTTGCTTTGGTTATTTGGGCTCTTTTCTGATTTCCATATGAAGTGCAGAATAGCTCTGCAAAAAATGATGTTGCTACTTTGATGGGATTGCACTGAATCTACAGTTCACTTTGGATAGTATAGACATTTTAACAATGTTGATTCCTCTGATCATGAATGTATTTTTTCATTTATTTATTTATTTATTTATTTTGAGACAGAGTCTCAAGCTTTTGCCCTGGGTAGAGTGCTATGGCATCATTGCTCACAGCAACCTCCAACTCTTGGGCTCAAGTGATCCTCTTGCCTCAGTTTTTTTTAGACAGAATTTTACTTTGTCACCCCTTGGTAGAGTACTGTGGTGTCACAGCTCACAGCAACCTCAGACTCTTGGGTTCATGTGATTCTCTTGCCTCAGCCTCCCAAGTAGCTGGGACTACAGGCACCCGTCACAACACCCAGTTATTTTTAGTGACGGGGTCTTGCTCTAGCTCGAGCTGGTCTTGAACCTGTTGAGCTCAGGCAATCCACCTACCCCGGCCTCCTGGAGTGCTGGGATTACAGGCATGAGCCACCGTGCCTGGTTTTCCATTTGTTTATATCCTCTGTTCTTTCCTTCCTCAGTGACTCATAGTTTCCCCTGCAGAGGTCTTTCACCTTCTTATCCTCCTATATATTTTATTTTCTTTGCTGCTATTGTGAAATGTATTGAGTTTTTGATTTGACTCTCAACTTGACTGTTGTTGGTATATAGAAATGCTACTGACTTGTTTACACTGATTTTGTAACCTGAGACTCTGCTGAATTTATTTATCAATTCCAGGAGTGTCCTAGCAGTCTTGGGGTTTTCTAGAAATAAGATGGTATTACCAGCAAAGAATGATAGTCTAAACTCTTTTAGCCCCATTTGATTTTCTTCTCTTTTCTGATTACTCTGGCTAAGACTTCCAGCAGTGACAGTAGGCTGCCATGTCTAATTTCAGATCTAAGAAGGAATGTTTTCAATTTTTCCCTGCTCAATATGATGTTGGCTGTGGGTTTTTTAAATATGACTTTTATTATTTTGAGGTATTTCCCATCTATGCCTATCTGCTAAGGAGTTATTATAAAAGTGTGCTGAATTTTGTCAAATATTTCCTCTACTAAGATGATCAGAAGGTCTTTGTTTTTGCTTGTTTATATGGTGAATCACGTTTATAGCTGGGTGTATGTTGAACCATACACAGTGAAAGGGACCCTATTAAGTGCCTTTAACACTTACTAAGGTGCTTAACAGTAATAAGGTGTTCCACAGAGGAAATGGACCCAAGGCCCTAATAAATGGGCCAACTTTGGGGTAACCTCAAGTATCTGTTTAAAAAAGAAAAATGAAAATATTGCTATTTTCACTAACCTTTCTTTGGTTATTTATTCAATCTATAGGATGGAGAGACAACTCCTTAGTAAGGAGTTCCTGGGCTATTGCCTCTTCTGTCTCACTGCTGGGTTTGCCACATACCTCCTTTGGTACAAGTATTCCCGTGTATAACTTCTGAATTATCCAAGCTGGTCTCTTGGATCACTTACAGGTTGTAACTAATAGCTCCATACTCAGAAATCCCATGTTACTTTCTTGCTCATAGCTCATAACTGTACCAGACATCATGTACAAGTTGACCGTGAGGACCCACAGTCCAACTGGTCTTAGGTACCAAGGGGGGTAAAATCTTTCTCATCAGATATGTTTTGCCTTGTCAATCCTCATGCTTATAGTTGTTGCTTATGCTCTTTCTGCCTTGTAATGTCGTTCTTTTTTTTTTTTTTTTCAGTTTTCTTTTTGGCTGGAGCTGGGTTTGAACCCACCACCTCCAGCATATGGGGCCAGTGCCCTGAGCCACAGGCGCCGCTCATAATGTCGCTTTCTTTATTTTTGTAAATCTATGGCAAAAGCTTTGCAATGGCATAAATAAAACTTCCATCTGAAACACTGCCTCATGAATCACAGCAACATAATACCTGTATTGGGATGTCCACTTTTCCCTAAAACACAGGAGTAAGTGGTACATACTTGCTTGGGAGCCAGTTTCAGTAATGCTGTTATATATTTGTCCAAAGATGAGTACTCATATCTATTCCTTGCTTGAATACCTTCTGGAATTTTGGATTTGTATGTATCTGTCACGTAAGATTTAAACATTTTAACCAATTAATTTTAATTACAATTGCTGTTCTAACTTTGTGAGTTCCTGCCTAATAAAGCTTGCCTATATTAAAATAAATAAATAAATAAATAAATAAATAAAACACTGCCCTAATTCAGCAGGAAGTAGTCCAATGACTATGTTGCCCTTTCTCCCATAGATAGGAAGGGTGAAATTGACAGTGGGGAATATGTAACAAAGACAAAGCCCTAGAAAAACAGCAAAAATATTTTATGAGCGGTCTCTTTCCCCCTCCCACACTTTTTGGGAATTAAAACCTGCACTAGTTTCATTCATTCATTTACATAAAGTCTCACTCCATTGCCTCAGCCCAACTCACAGCAACCTCAAACTTCTAGGCTCAAAAGATCCTCTTGCCTCAGCTTCCCAAGTAGTTGCGACTATAGGCACCCACCCCAACACCCAGCTATTTTTTGTTGCAGTTGTCATTGTTGTTTAGCTGACCTGGGCCACCTGGTTGTTTAATTTTTTTGTTTGTTTGTTTTAACAGCAGAACACCTTGGTTAATGTGTCGATTTCTAGTAGAGGTGGGGTCTTGCTAGGCTCAAGTTGCTTCAAAACTTTAAAAAAATATATGTGGTAGAGTGCGCCGGCATCACAGCTCACAGCAACCTCAAACTCTTGGGCTTAAGATTCTCTTGCCTCAGCCTCCTGAGTAGCTGGGACTACAGGCGCCCGCCATAGCACCCAGCTATTTTTTGGTTGCCGCTGTTGTTGTTTAGCAGGCCTGGGCTGGACACAAACCTGCCAACTCTGGTTTAGGTGGCAGGCACCCTACTCACTTTCAAACTTCTTTGAGACAGTCTTATTATGTCACCCTCGGTATAGAGTAACATAGCATCACAGCTGACAGCAACTGCAAACTCTTGGGCTTAAGTGATTCTCTTGCCTCAGCCTCCTAAGTAGCTGGGACTATAGTCACCTGCCACAATGCCTGGCTATTTTCTTGTTGTGGCTCTCATTGTTGTTTAGCTGGCCTGGCTGGGTTTGAACCTGACAGCCTGGGTTTATATGGCCAGTGCTGTAACCACTGTGCTATAGGCACCAAGCCTGCTTTCACACTTTGGATCTCGAGATATTCCTGCCTTAGCCTCCTGGGCTGCTAGGATTACTGGCATGAGCTACTTTGCCCAGTCTGTTTCTAGTTTATTTTATTTATTTTTTTGTAGAGACAGAGTCTCATTTTATTGCCCTCAGTAGAGCGCCGTGGTGTCATACAGCTCACAGCAACCTCCAATTCCCAGGTTTAGGTGATTCTCTTGCCTCAGCCTCCCAAGTAGCTGGGACTACAGGTGCCCACCACAATGCCCAGCCATTGTTTTGTTGCAGTTTGGCCAGGGCCAGCGCCCTGCCCACTGAGCCACAGGGGCCACTGTTTCCAGTTTATTAAACACAGGAGATGGTGTGCTTGGCGCCTGTAGCACAGTTGTTATGGCACCAGCCAAATACACTAAGACTGGTTGGTTTGAACTCAGCCTGGGCCTGCTAGACAACAATGACAATTGCAACAAAAAAAAGCCAGGTGTTGTGATGGTCGCCTGTAGTCCCAGCTACTTGGGAGGCTGAGGCAAGAGAATAGCTTGAGCCCAGGAGTTTGAGGTTGCCACGCACTCTAATGAGGGCGACATAGTGACTCTGTCTCAAAACAAAACAAAAAAACACAGACGATGACTCATCAGACAAAAGGTCATCTTTACTGGAGATGCTATAGCTGAAATGGTAATAGCCTGAAGCTGAAAACCCCCTCTTAAAATCTCTGTATTTCTAAAGAAGGCCAATAGTTCTTTAAAATGATAACCTATCATCCTTATCTGCTGGCAAATTAATAAACTTTCTTTTTTCTCAAACCACTTGTCTTCTTTTTTTGGCCCAGAGACAAGTACTAAACTTCTGGTGACAAAATTTTCCAAGTCATATGACCCCTTCAACCTGCTGCAGAGCCCATTCTTGCATTCCTAAGTACAGAATACGCTCGCTCCAAAACTGTAAGAGGCCTGGAATTATCTCTTCTTGACTTAAGTCCCAGAATGCTCCAGACTACTGGACTCCTAAAAATTTCACAAATGTGTCAGGCTGCTGCATCTTTGGAGGATTTATCTCCCACCACTGGACGGAATATGTATGTGTTCCCAAGGAATCCACAGTAATTGATACTGCTTGGTCATCAGGTAAACGTATCCTTGATACCTGATTAACATCATAACCTTAAATAGCAAAAAACACGATATTATGCAGAATATCCAGGACTCTTTGGACTATGACAGAGAAGGTGAGAATTGACATCTCTAAGACTGTGAACACACAATGCTGCCCATCCTTTGTGAATACAAACTGTTTTCATACTTCTCTTAATGGGCATTGAGAGAATATACTCACTAGATAAGGGGCTCATGAATTTCGAATAGTAAATATTTTTCCAGGCTATATGATCTCTGCCACAACTACTACACTCTACACTAAAGCATCCTTATATGATACATAAATGAATGATCATGGTTTCATGTCAATAAAACTTTATTTACAAAAACACATAGCAGGCCACATTTGGCCTATGGGCTTTAGTTTGCTGATTCCTGTGCTAGAGCAACAGAAGAATCCATATCCAATACGGCACTGCAACTGGAACTAGTACTTGCTTAAGTTTGGGAGTCTTTTGTTATCCACTATAAGCCATCCAGTTTTTGCAAGGGCCAGACAGATGAAACTAAATGAAGATATAATAGAGACCAATACCCCAATAACCTTTAAATCTTAAAGGGTTGAACTAATGTCTTCTGTTATGTTTTATTATCTTGGCAGAGGTGGATGTAAAATTTCAGGAGCTTCTATTTGGGTTTTCTGCCAACTGCTAAACATGTTCAATCTGATTAAATATTCGGAACTGGGAAATGACCATAAAGTAGGTTTCTTGGATGCACCGTCATACATATTTGGGCCAGCACTTCTTTTTATTACCAGAGCCTGTGTACCCTGATGTAATGAGAGCTGGTGGGGGTACTGGAAGGGATGGCACTGCTACAGTGCTGCTTTGAGTTCCTTGATATCAGTCAGCTCAGGCTCTGTACACCTGTTTCCCAACTCATAAAATATGGGTATCCTTCCCACAGTCTAACAGTTGTAATATTGTAAAACAAGTATTTAGTCTGTGACTCCTTTTCCTGGCATCTATCCCCCAAATCCTTAAAATCTCCAAGCTGTTACGTTGTTTTTTTTGAGACAGAGTCTCACCATGTCGCCCTTGGTAGTGTCATGGCATCACAGCTCACAGCAACCTCTAACTCCTGGGCTTAAGTGATTTTCTTGCCTCAGTCTCCCAGTGGCTGGGACTACAGGAGCCCACCACAATGCCAGCTATTTTTATTTTTATTTATTTTTTTGGAGACAGAGCCTCAAGCTGTCCCCCTGGGTAGAGTACTGTGACATCATAGCTCACAGCAACCTCCAACTCCTAGGCTCAAGAGAGTCTCTTGCCTCCGCCTTCCAAGTAGCTGGGACCACAGGCACCCGCCACAAGGCCTGGCTATTTTTTTGGTTGCAGCCATCATTGTTTGGTGGGCCTGGGCTGGATTCGAACCTGCCACCTTAGGTGTATGTGGCTGGTGCCTTAGCCACTTAAGCCACAGGTGCCAAGCCAATGCCAGCTATTTTTAGAGATGGGGGTCTTACTCTTGTTCAGGCTGTTCTTGAACTTCTAAGCTCAGGAAATCTACCTGCCTCGGCCTCCCAAAGTGCTAGGATTACAGGTGTGTGCCACCACACTGGCCTTTTTCTTTCTTTTTTTTTTTTTTAAGCTAGAGTGCAAGGGTATCACAGCTCAGAACCCGAAACTCCTGGGCTCAAGTGATCCTCCTGTCTTAGCCTCTCAAGCAGCTGGGACTACAGGTACACATCACCACCATGCCTGGCTAACTTTTTCTATTTTTAGTAGACATGGGTTCTTGCTCTTGCTCTTGTTCAAGTTGGTCTCCAACTCCTAACCTCAAGTGATCCTCTCACTCAGCCTCCCAGAGCACTAGGAATACAGGAGCCATAGCATCTGGCCCCCCAAGTGATGTCTTCTGTATTCTAATAAGATGACTGATGACTAGCAGCCCCTAAGTAGCCTCAGGATGTGGGGGGGGAGTGGTCATCAAAAAGACCACAGCTGTTTTAGCAGAATGGAACTTGCAGCCCCACCCTCAATCTCAGGGAAGGGGAAAGAGGCTGTGGGTAATTAATCACCAATGGCCAACAGTATAATCAATCATGCCTATGTATAAAGCCTCCATAAACCCCCCAAAAGACAGAGTTCCAAGAACTTCCAAGATAGCTAAACACCTGAGAATTCCTGAAAGGCCATGGAAGCTCTGACTCCTGACCTATGCATCTTTTCACATATATCTGTTATCATACCATTTACAACAAAGCAGGAAATATAAGTAAGTGTTCCTCCAAGTTTTGTGAGCTGCTCTAACAAATTAACCAAGTCCAAGGAGGGAACTGTGGGAACCCTGATTTACAAAATAACCTGGGGCAAAATAACCTGGGGCTTACAACTGACATCTTTAGTGGGAGGAGGCAGTCGTGGGCACTGAGTCCTCAATTTGTGGGATCTGACACTTTCTCCAAGTAGACAATGTCAAAATCAAACTAAATTAGAAAACATCCAGCGGGTGCCCACTGCAGAACTGATTGCTTGCTTGTGATGTGGGGAGAAAACGCCACACAGCTGGTCACTAAGTCTTCTGTGATGACTGTGGTACATGTATGACAACAGATTAACAACTCTTGATCTCTCTCAAATATAAACACTCTCCTTGGCTGCCTATCTGTCTTATCTCTAGGACCATTCATGTTGTTAGCCTTTGACCTTGCTACCCTTACCAAAATTCCCCCACCTTTTCTCAGAGTTATGGCCTTTGCTATGTCAGGATCCTATCATACCCATCGCTGCTAGGAAGACCAGTTCTTTAACATCTTCTGCCAGTTTGAATCTACAGAGATAGTCACGTTTGCATTTTCAAAGACGCTGGCACCCCTTTGTCAGTGCCCTTCCCACTGCCTTTAACAAAAAAAAAAAAAAAATCCCCACAATTGGCTCAGTGCCTGTAGCTCAGCAGCTAGGGCAACAGCCACATACACTGGAGCTGGAAGGTTCGAATCCAGCTGGGCCTGCCAAATGACAACTACAACCAAAAAATAGCTGGGCATTGTGGCAGGCACCTGTAGTCCCAGCTACTTGGGAGGCTGAGGCAAGAGAATCACTTAAGCCCAAGAGTTTGAGGTTGCCATGAGCTGTGATGCCACAGCACTCTACCCAGGACAACAGCTTGAGATCCTGTCTCCAAAAAAAAAAAAAAAAGCCATCTCAATAGCATATTATAACTGTCTTTTGGGACCTTGAAAGGATGTTCCCGAATCACAGAAAATGTCTCTATTAAAACAAATTCTGTATAAATTCAATTCTCAATTCATGAAGCCATTCATAGAACCACAAATTTGTTATCTAATATACAGAATTTTGGAACAAAGGAGCAATTCCTTTAAATTTTGAGAGCAGCATAAATATTTCACATATAGCTTAAAACTAAACTTTGTAATGGTTATTTCTGAGCAGAAGAAAACGCTAGAGAAATGCTAGAGATGTTCTTACAGTGACAACTTCTTGCTGAAGAGCAAGTGCTTTAGTGAGAACCCTAAAACAGGAGAGAACAAGCACAGATATTTATTAGTCTGGCTTGGCCCTATGGAGAAACAGAGGTCCCAAAACAGGGCTATTCAAAGGTGTTAAGCTGACCTGTGCTGGTCTGTGAATAATTTTTTACCAGTCTGTGATATGATGCATTAGAAAATGAGAATGTTTAGAGTATTTCTGGCATTTTAACATTGCCATTATATCCAAGTACATCACATCAGTAAACTTAACCTGTTGAATAGGGTCGAGCCAGTTTGGGTGTTGTCAAACTTGCATGGTGGATAGCATGGAGTGTGAAATGTGAACCTGTTATGGTCAATAGAAATGCATATTGATACATAAAGATGTTTGAGAACTAAAAACCTGGTCCTTTACCACATACAGTATAAAAAAGAATGCCATTGAGTACCAAGCTTCATATCTCTGCAAATCCTAGAGCAAGTCAAATGGTGTTTTTGGAATGGAGTGCAACCTGAGTTCAACCAGCTCAAATCTAATCAAAATAACAATGAAAATGAGTGTCTTAGGAACAAAACCAAAATGGTCTAGGGCAGCGGTTCTCAACCTGTGGGGAATTGTATTAAAGGGCTGTGGCATTAGGAAGGTTGAGAACCACTGGTCTAGGGCATCTATTTAGATTCCTGGAGTATGTCCTGGCTAGGCTAGAAATGAGAATTTATAAAAGAAAACTGTCAGGACAAGAGGGACAAGGTTCAAAGGGCAGGGCCCTTTTCTTCTTCTTTCCTCTTCTCTATCCTTGTCCAGGTTTTGGTTGGATCCTCAAGGGAAAATTTTAGCATTCAGTCCCCATAAACATCATTGCAAGTGTGTCTGTACTTTTCCCATCTCTCAAAGAATACAGAAGTCTCACATTCCATGCTCTGATAAGGTACAATGACTGGACTTTGCCAAACAGCCTGAATCGTCAAGCACATTTCATGCCTTGCCTATACCACAGAATGTGTGAGTTCTGCAAAAGGTGAAATGTCTTAATCCAAGCGAAGTGACATGTCAAGAGTTGAAAGTGACTCAGATGATAAATTTAAATCTGGCAAGAGTTATTTACTGAGTGAGAATAACTTACTCAGCTAGGCTGACCAGAGTATCCACCAACATATAGCAGCCAAGGTACACAGAACCACTAGAAGCCACAGAGAGGGGTAAGTTGAGCTCAAAGAGAAGTAATTTAGATAATATGTTAACAATGTATTACTAACATTAATAATAACAATGAGAAATGTTAAAATAGAATTCTAAGTTGAAGGTCTTCCAGATTGAAATGTTCATGAGAAAATGAGGAAAAGATGGCTACCCAGTCTCCTTTTGCAACTGGTACAGAATCAACTGGGGAAGACTGGTGG
>NW_003852486.1:610404-612714 GCF_000181295.1 Otolemur garnettii | reverse complement strand
GTAGAACTAGTCGCCTAACACTCTTCACTGTAGCTTACAGAAGCTGAGGAAATCGAAAAAAGACCTGAATGAAAAACAGGCCACACTCCTCACTCAGAATATTTATTAGATACTGTCTCATGGAGCCTGCAGGAAAAGGGACCCAGGTTGTAACCCTCTCCCTTTTCCAAGCTACTTTCTTGAACCAAGGGAGAGGATCTTAAGGGAATTAGATGTCTCAAATAAGCCAGACTATATCTGGGGAAGAATGGCCATTCGTTTCCCAGACCTGACACTACAATTGTTTGCCAGGCAGAGGAAACCAGTGAGAGTGGTAGATAGACGAGGGGAAATAGGATGGGCCCTTTATTGTCACAGCTTGGGCTCAAAAGGGTTAGAATAAACAAGTATTTAAAAAAGAGAGGCAGTAGAAGGACAGGCAGGGGACAAAGGAAGGTCAGGGGCTGGGTTTACCCAGATCACACAGCACTGTAGTTAAGAACTAGAGTAGCAACTTGAGTTCTCAGGCTAGAATAGGAAGCTGAGGGCTTAGCACCTGGGGAGAAGAGAATCTCAGGACTTCTCTTCCAACCCTACCATGATTAGATGCAAAAGCTCTTTTCCCCCCTTAAAGAATTCCCCCCTTCAATCTGTCTAAAGGTGAGGTGGCATGGTGACAAACCTGTTACCCAGCCCAGACTTCGTTTCTCCTGATTCCCAAAGTCCCTGCTGAGAGAACTATAGAAATACAGAGTCCCAGGACTATGCCCCTGCTCCCCAGATCCAAGAAAGGGAGTAGAGACAAGGCACAAAGACACTGGTCATCAGTGTGGCCACATATAACATTATTTTGGGAGAGGGTATAAGGTGCAAGTCCCAAAAGGGATGCCTTCCTTCACCTGCCAGTGGGTGGCCCTTCTTTGATAGCAGCAGAAACCAAAATGAAGCAGACTCACAGAAAAGGCCTGTAAAACAGACCTTATTCCTAGAAAAACAGAGGAAAAACCTCAGCTGGTATGGCACAGTCTTGAATGGGATGACAGAGGGCAGCGGGCAGACAGCTCCCGCAGATGATACTTCTGCCTCTGTTCCCAGTGATTCTGCTGACTCCAGATGTTCCCCATGGCTGGGACTCAGAGAGGAAAACGTGTTGTGTTTCACATGATCAGACACTGTTCACCACTGGCACCTGGTAGGCCCGAAAGATTGAGGGCATCCAGGTCAAAGTTCAGGCCAGGAGGCTGGAGAAGAGATGAAGGGACTCAGATAACTGCTCATATTTCAGATCAGTGCTTCTGAAAGTCCATCCCCACAGCCATAATTATCACCTTAGGTGGAATCACTAGTGGTTATAGAATTCTGGAAACAAGGGGGCTCAGATTAAAATCTAGGAGGAGAAAACACACTCACCATCTCCCCAGCCAGCTCTTTTGGAGGATGGCCCAAATCCTGTAGCTGGAAAATGAGGAAAAAGGAACATAAGATAGAAGAAACCTCAGAGAACAGGAACCCAGAAGAGGAACTTGATTAATGATCTTCTTCTGAAGATCACATTATGCGGTCTCTTTTGTGATCCTTCTTCCACCCGGGTTTGGCAGTGACGCATCCTTCCCAGATTCCTCCTCTACTTAATATCTATGTGGGCAGCGCCATGGGCAGATGGCAAAAGGAGGCCCTACCTGTTGCATGAGATCCAGCACCATCTCAAAACGAGCCTTCTGAGTGGCCTCACTGTCTGTGGGGGTCTCTGTCTCAAACTGCTCACATATTTTACCCATGACACTGTGCTGTTCCTGATATTTTTCAAACTGTTCTGGAGGTAGAGATTCCCGGTGACTCTGCAACCATTCTGGATACTAAGAAAAGAGAGAATGGGTAGAGAAAAATTAAGTGAACAGTGGATATGGAAGGGTATAAAGACCAATACTTAAAATGTGAAAGGGAAAGTGAACAAAGAGAAGGGAAAGCTAAATAAGCACGTTAATCATGAAAAGCAGCACTGCCTCCAACTAGATCACTTGGCCATGTGAGTATTCATAGTCACCAAAGATTAGCAAACTTCCTCATTATAAAGGACTAGATAGTAAATATTTTAGGTTTTGAGAGCCACATATGGTCTCTGTTGCTTGTTTTCTTTCTTTCTTTCTTTCTTTTTTGTAAACAACCTTAACATAAAAACTGTTCCTTGCTAAAGAGTTGGGTTTGCCCCAACCAGACCTTGGTCTGCTTACTCTTGGTCTATGCTATTTTTCACACTTAACACAAAGCATGTTGCTCTATGTCACTGAAAACCTTCCATTCCTGGCTCGGGGCCTATAGCTCAAGTGGCTA
>NW_003852486.1:606080-610124 GCF_000181295.1 Otolemur garnettii | reverse complement strand
AAAAAAAAAAACAAACCTTCCATTTCTCTATTTTATCTCTCCAGGAAAACTATAAGCTCTCTAATGGCAGGGAGCATTATTTAAGGTACTTTTACATTACTTATAACATAAATCCAGTAAATGCTCAGGGAATCCTTGCTGGAGAAGTGAAGTCAGAAAAGCAAGAAAGGGTTGATTAGATACAACCCCAGAACCTTGAACCATTTTACAACAACTAGAGCTAAAGAATTTCCTCCTATGTCCTAGATATCCTAGACATTCTCAACGTGGTAGCTTTATTGCCTCAGAGACACAAATTTCCCCACTCTCCAACTCTCCCCAGTACCAGTAAATAAACGGAGGAGGAAAAAAATCAGAGAGACTTGTACACTCAAGTTTTGTTCTGCAGTCTATGAGGAGACAAAATAACCCATGTGAGTTGACATGGAGAGTGAAGAGAAAAAGCAGAAATGGAAGGTTAACAAACCTTTTCTGTGATCTCCTTCAGTGATGGGTATAACACATCCTTGGATAGCAGGTTCTGCATAATACTCTGCATGATGGGGAGGATGTTTCCTTCCCCATCGCCTTCATCCATACCCAACCCCTCCATGGCCTTGGTCAGCTCCTCTTCTGACATGCCTGAGTTCTAGACAGGACAAGAAAGAGATGAGCACGTATAATGCTTTATTGGGATGCTTACCACTTTTCCAGATGGGGGAGATAAACTATCTAAACTTGCCTGTAACAAAACAGTTAGGCAGGGACAGACTTCGGGTGATACTCAAGAGCACCTGTCTTTTGAGAAGTGTCTGGGAGTGGGCCCCTTGTGGCCCGAGACCCCTTCTCCCTCACCTGAAGGTCAGTGGCATTTTTGGCTAGTCCACTTAGTGTCTCCTTTAGGCAAGAAGTGAATTCTTGTTGGGAAGTTGCATCACTCCCTAGAAGAGATCAAAAGAACCAGCATCATTTAAGATTTTAACTGTTTTCGTGCCTAGAATGAATTGGTTACCAGTTTGGATAGGAAGCACTTACTAGTGAATCACATACTCCAAATCTTTGAATACCATGGTTATCTTCAGAGTCATTTCATAAACCTACATAGACTATGTGTCAGTTTATCTTCCATAACATCCCTAGGAACACTGTGGCCTTTAAAATGGTAACTTTAGGGCAGCGCCTGTGGCTCAGTGAGTAGGGCACTGGTCCCATATACCGAGGGTGGCAAGTTCAAACCCAGCCCCAGCCAAACTGCAACAAAAAAATAGCTGGGCGTTGTGGCGGGCGCCTATAGGCCCAGCTACTCGCGAGGCTGAGGCAAGAGAATTGCCTAAGCCCAAAAGATGGAGGTTGCTGTGAGCTGTGATGCCTCTACTGAGGGTGACAAAGTAAGACTCTGTCTCTAAAAAAAAAAATAGAAAAAAAAATGCTAAGTTTGGAATAATCTTTTCTATTACTTTCCAATCTATCTTCCTCTTTTCATTAAGCAGGATTCATCTCTCTCCTCCATTGCCTTGCCCTAACCCAAGGCTGTGACTCGACTGCTATCTACTTTACTAAGAATTCTGGTGCCCTCCAGCAACAAAGACTTAAGAGGTTTCTTCAAAATTTCCATTTGTCTGGGGTCCTCTCCTCACCAACTCTCCCTGCAGCCTCTGAGAGCTTTTGGAACTGTTCCACCAGGTGGGGCTCTTCCTCAGCCAGCTCCTTCATTGCCTTCTCGAACTCCGCAGTGGCTTGGGAAGCTAGCTCACTGTCGAATAGTTCCTGGAAAAACTTCTCTTGGGAGGCGAAGAGGGCATCCTGCAGGGAAAGATGGCCAAAATGCATCCCTTACTTGGCACGGCACTGCACTGCACCTGGCCTCTGACAGAAGCCACAGGCAGTTGCTTGGGAGGTGTGGTGCCTCCCTCCTACCACTGGACATTCTAACTATCTCGCCTAATGAAGACAGTAAAAGAAGGCTACTGGAGGAGGTATGGGTGGCATACTAATTCAGCCATTTAAACCTGCTCTTTTCTTAAGGAACTCTCTTGAGATACTCGAACTTTAGTCCCTGTTTCACAAGGACTGAGGTCTTTAAGAGCACTCAGCAGTGTGAGGCCAAGACACCCTCCCCCTACCCTTTCCGTCAGGCCCATAGGGCCTGCCCCACCTCTACTCAGAACTCTAAGCCCAACCCCTCCCCCTTCCCTTCAAGGGGTGGAATTTATACTTTAGCAGTGTCTCCAGGCGATCTCTTCTGGGGCCCTGAAGCATCAGGGGCCGTGGTGGTAGGAGGGGGTGCTGGGGAGGGTTTGGCTTTATCGAAATCATCAAGAGCACCTTCAGAGACAAGAGACATGGTGTGTGTGTTGGTGATGAATGAGAATGGAAGGCTGGGTGGTTCTGGGGCAAAACGTTAGGGAAAAGATCTTTCAAATTGCCAACTTAACTCAATTTCCTAATTTTTTGAGCCCACCCCATCAAGCCTCCCTCTTCCCTCTGGATTACCTAATTTATTATGATCAAAGGGTTAAAAACCCCTTAAGATAGAAAAGGTCCACCTCAGAGCTAGGAGGAAAGGGTTAAAAGAAGTTCTGCAGAGACATCTCCATGTACACAGTGTCTCCCTGCCAAACTCTAATGACTCTCTAGAAATTTCATGTAAATATCCGTCAGAAACATCAATGTTCTTACAACCCTGAACTCATTCTGGTGTCCTAAAGGGAATAATCTTTGGGAAGAAAGCACAAGACGTTCCCAGCTTACTGCTGTCCTGGTACTGGTACAAATTGAGAGACTACATATTGCACTCCATAGGAGGGCATTAAACTGTCTTCTCTTACTCTCCAGTATAGCTCTTCCCCCGCAAGCTCCTAGAGCTCCTCATGGCCTCATCTCTGCAGATAACTGTGAAATGCCAATTCACAGTCACTTGGCACTCCTCACCGTTTCTGTTCATTTTTCTGCCTGCCCACATTTCTGTCACTAGGCAATAGATAAAAAATTCACCTCTACCCTGAAAAGCCTGTGTTGTCACCACCACTCCGTCTGCCAGGCCTAGGGCGAAGGCACTACACCTACTCTGGTAAGGAAACCAACAGAGGAGTGGGGAATAAGCCACCGTCTTTCAAGAGGGTGAACTGTCTTCCCATTGAAAACACCTCGTCCCCAGTTTCTCAAAATAATGAGAAAAGAGTCTGTTTGACCTACTGACGCGATAAAAGAACTGTGTAAGAGGCCTGGGGAGAGCAACGGGAAAAGATCAGGAAAAGTAAAAAAAGTGTCTTTTGAGTTAAGGAGGCCAGGACAAGGCACAGAGGGATGAGGGCTGCGGTTCGCTGCCCACCGACGGCCAAACTCTGCTACTACTGCCTGCAGTGAGGGGGGAATCACACTCCCAAGAACTTTACCCAAGCAATTCGAGTTAGAGGGAGATCGTGAAACACGGTCCTAGGGGTTACCGTTTCCTCCTCTGGCAGGAAGATCCACGGTCTAGGACGCTCAGGGGTCCAAGATGAGCTCCCCAACTCTCGCCGCGGAGGTGGAACAGGGTGACCCAGAGAATTCTTTCGAGGTCTCACCTTTGGAGAGCTTCTCCTGCCCCACCCCAAATGTCTCAGGTTCACTTAACCCCCTGAATGGGTCCACACAATCGCCCCTTCAGGCCTTTCCACTATGGGCTCTTACTTTCCAAAAGCTCCTCCAATTCCCGGTCCGCATCGGGGGCAACGCCACCGCAGTCGCCTTCAGCTGCGGCCATCTTGCTGCCCCGCGACGTGCCGTAGGGGGCGGAACCCCCAGCGCCGCCACGTGCCCCGCCCCTCTCTCGCGCGCCCCCGCCCCTGAACCAATGGTGTTGCTGGACCGTGCGGAACCGCCATTTTTAAAGGGACAGGAAGCTTTAGGTTTGGGTACTTTTTTTTTTTTTTTTTTTTTGAGATGGAACTTCATGAGGTTATCATTCAGTATAGTTCATTAACGTGCCTTCCTGGATTATAGATAAACTGTGTTCTAAAAGTTTATAAGTTGCTCGGGTTTTTTTGTTGTTGTTTTAGGTTTGTGTTTTTTTTTTTTTTTTGA
>NW_003852486.1:605040-606060 GCF_000181295.1 Otolemur garnettii | reverse complement strand
GGCGCTCGCCACAACGCCCGGCTATTTTTTGGTTGCAGCCGTCATTGTTGTTTGGCGGGTCCGGGCTGGGGATTCGAACCTGCCACCTTAGGTGTACGTTGCTGGCGCCTTAGCCGGTTGAGCTATAGGCGCTGAGCCAGGTTTGGGTACTTTTTAAAAAAAATTTTTTTTAACCATTTCTCCTGGAACTACACATCTAAGGACAGGGGGAAATTACTGTTATCTTCTGCTTGGTTTTTTAATGGCCTGGGATCCTGTCTTTCCACTTCCCACATTATCTGGAGAAGCTTTCATTATTTCTTCTTGAGCTGTGGGTAGGTCAGAATGTGACAAACTCCCCATAAATAACTAGAATCTTTGCATATGTAACCGAGAAAGACAGTTAAAAGACATAACATACTATTTTCTTTCACTTCAGTATTTCATCCAGATGTTATCTTCTCTGAAACACTCCTTTGACCTTACCAAATAAAATTGCAAACCTATCCCATACACACATCCACCCTTCCTTCTTCTCCTTCCCTGCCTGCCTCCCTCCCTCTCTACATTCCTTCCTCTCACTTCTGTCGCCCTGGGTAGAGAGTGCCCTGGTGTCATAGCCCACAGCAACCTCAAACTCTTGGGTTCAAGAACTCTTCTTACCTCAGTATCCTGAGGAGCTGGCACTATATAGGCGCCCACCACAACGCTCGGTTAGTTTTACTATTTTTATTCATTCATTCATTTAGGGCTCTGAGTAGAGTGCTGTAGCATCATAGCTCACAGCAACCCTCAAACTCCTGAGCTCAAGGGATCCTCCCGCCTCGGCCTCGGAGAGTGCTAGGATTACAGGTGTGAACCCCGTCCCTGACCAACACATAAACTTTCTATTTCCCTTCCTAACACTAACACTCTGACACACTCTCTCATACCCATATTAGGGTACTATTTATAGTCTGCTTCCTACCTCGTGGAATTTAAGCACTATGAAGGTAAGGCTTTTTGTCTGTTGTCTTCACTGCTGTATCCCCAGCTCCTAAG
>NW_003852486.1:602297-604207 GCF_000181295.1 Otolemur garnettii | reverse complement strand
AGGTTGGATTAGATATACATGCAGGTATGACAGAAGATAAGAGTCCTAAATGAAAAAAAATCATGGGTTAAGTCATTCATCACTTTCATTCTTAGCTTCCTAAACACACATTTGAGTACTATATCAAGTAACAGATCAGGTCTGTACCCTTTCCTTCACAGATAGTACATAGGCCGGTAAAATCACACCTGTGCAAAGCCTGCCATTTTCTTCCAGTAAGTGCTGTGGTTTGGGAGAAAACATTCTGAACTGTAATAAAACCTAGGTTCCAGTCTGAACTCTGTCATTAAATCACTTTCCTAATGTCTTTTTCAATTCTAAACTTCTGTAATCTAATTCTTCGGGGATGAACTTTTCTCCCCACCACCTGTAGCCTAATTTATTCCAGGCTAACATTCCCATTCAACTTACATATGTATCTTTAATATAGTTATTATGTCAAGCATGTGAACAATATAAAGCTTTTCTAAAGGGCATCTCTGTTGGCTTTGTATTAATATGGAAAGACTGTATTAAAATACTAGATGGTAATTAATAAGATGGAGTCAAAAATAAGCATGATTCTTTCTTCGTTATTATTTCTAACACGTTTCTGCTTTTAATACTGATATTCTTAACATCTCATCTCAGTATTTACTCACCTCCCAGCTGCTCCAGCCTTTTTTAGTGAACACTGTTGCAAAGTGCTTTATAGCATTGTATTCATATCATTCTTGCTTAATGACTTAGCTCTCTAGTTTACTGACCAACTTCAAATTCTTAATTGGTATTCACAATAATTTCACATATACATACATCCATTTTATTTCCCCAATTACAGATACTTTAAGAAGCAGGGATTGTTTTTCATATCCCTCAATTCAGAATGTTTATGTACATAATTAATTTCGTAATTTGTAAACTTGCAAAAAGGTTTTTGTTGCCTTTTTTTTTTTTAGACGGGGTCTCTCACTGCTAGAATGCAGTGGCATCAATATGGTTCATTGCAACCTTCCAACTCCTGGTTTCAAGCAATCCTCCTACCCCACAATCCAGAGTAGCTGGGACTCCAGGTACGTGCCACCACACCTGGCTAATATTTGTGCTTTTTTGTAGAGACAGGGTCTTGTTATGTTGCCCAGCCTGTCTCAAACTCCTAGGCTTGACCAGTACTCCAGCCTCAGACTTCTCCAATGTTGGGATTATAGGTATGAGCCACCATGCCTGGCCTGTTGCCAAAATGTATGACCACTTGCCTGTTTATAGAAAGAAATGTTAGTAACTTGGGAAAGTATTACCAAAATAGTATGCCAATTTGTGAGAAGGCAGACTTAATTTGGGGATGCTAATTTAGAGAGCAACTCTTGATGAGGTGCAGTGGCTCACACCTCTAATCCTAACAATACTCTGAGAGGCCAAGACTAGAGGATTAACTGAGGTCAAAGTTTCAGACCAGCTTAAGCAACAAAATTGGCTAGGCACGGTGGTGCCTACCTGTAGTCCCAGCTACTTGGAAGAGTGATGCAGGAGGACTGCTTGAGCCCAGGTGTTTGAGGTTGCTGTCAGGTAGGCTAAGGCCATGGCACTCTAGCCTGGGCAACAGAGCAAGACTCTGGAGACTCTGGCTCAAATAGAAAAAAAAAAAATACAGGAACTACTTGCTTGCTTTCATCCTCATACCAGTTTAGGTTTATGCCTCATATGTAGTTTGTGAAAAATCTGTTCTTTCTTTTTTTGGTAGTATGATAGTAATACAATCAGAGTAGGATATTTATTATTTTGAAATTAAGAAATTATTATGGCCAGAAGTAGTGCCTCACTCCTGTAATGTATGCTAGCACTTTGGGAGGTTAAGGCAGGAGGATTACTCGAGGCCAGGAATTTGAGATCAGCCTGGGCAACATAGCAAGATCCTGTTTCTACAAAAAAAA
>NW_003852486.1:588314-601614 GCF_000181295.1 Otolemur garnettii | reverse complement strand
CATTACAGAGTTTTCATTTGTTCCTTGAAAGAGCTAAGGTGGAAAGGAGAGGCCAACTATGACCATTAACTATAGTCAACTTGAGAAGATGAGATGTCCTCAAGAAATTCTGGACACTTTGATTTGCCACAGAGGAAGAGAAAAGGACACTAGATTTGAGGGCAGAAAGAATCAAATATCAATAATTTGACATGTACCTGTGAGGACTGGGTTGGGGCATGAGGGGTGGGCAGTGGCATTAGAAGGAGGACATAAAGACGAACATGTTCTGAGCAAAACATGGTGGCTGACATACACATACAAAGGGGGCTTAGCGAAACTGCAGAGGACTGATCCTTAAACCAATCACATCTTTGCCAATCTCTGTGACCTGTAGATAAGGAAAAAGAACAAGTTAGAGATTGTTAAGAACCCTAGAAAGTTTATTCCCTATCCCCCTCAGTGAGCATGGTAGACAGGTGTGTTGTTACTGACTGGTAAAGAGCGGTGGGAGCAGCTCTAGCTTTCCCCAGTGTTATGCCTCAAGGAGCTAGAGGAAACACAAGAAAAATAAAGGCCCATCTTGCTTTCTCTTTCCTCAATATCCTAGATATACTGGAGGTGCCAAAAAAATGTATACACATTACAAGCCATGTTATCTATGTACTATGTATAAACTTTGAACACCTCTAGTAATTGCATAAGTCAAATGTGACTTGTATTCATCTTTTGTTATCAGTATATATTATTAAAATTTAACACAGTTATTTCCTTTCTTAAAATTCATATAAATTTTTTTGGTATCCTCTGTAAATATACATATATAAATATTTTTTGAAATTTCTTTTTTCTTGTCTTTTAGGGAGGCAGAATTAGATGTATTTCATGAGGATAGTACTTACTGTAGTGACCCTACAGACTTGACCCTTGAACTCAGGGGAGTAACAGGCCCCACTGAGTGGACACTTCTCTACTGGCTTCCCACGATAGATGGGTCGGTAAGATGCAGCGCAGATATCAAAAGGGTTGTGCATGTCATAATTGAGCTGGTAAGCATCTGTGGGGTTCTTCTCACAGGCAGACAGGATTTTTCGGGTCTAGGGGAAGAAAGGAGTGCTTCAGTTATGACAGAAAACTGCACCCAACTCTAAGGTCATTCTCTGATGTGAAATGCAACTGTACTATGTAGATACAGGTTCCAACCTCTATACAGGATGTATGTAAATGACTGAAAATCATTGTTCCTGTAGTATTGAGCTTCCCCCCCTCAGTATTGAATCCACGGATCTAGACCCACATTCCACCAACTCTGGTGATTATCAGGGTCAGGCCCCAGAAAGGGTTAAAACAAGCTTCCATCACCCAAGAAGAATGCTTTTTGGAGGACACAAGTAATAGGATGTGTCGTGAAGGTTAGTGATGATTGTGATAGGATATCTGGAGCTTATGGATAGGGTATGGGTTATTTTCAGGTGTCACAGAACTTTTCCTGGGTTGCAGACAACTCTCATACTAATAATATGTTTGGATAAATTATTCAGTTTCCAGGAACAAAAGGAAGCAGCCAGGTCAGGAGATAAATAAGGATGGTATTCTGTTGGCTCTTTTTGATGAGTGTTATATATTGCTTTGTTTCAGAGGCAAGGACTCTGGTCTGCTCCCTCCACGTAAGAGCAAATCTGGCTCCCTGTGGTTAACTGAAGGGAGTTTCTACCTGTTGACCCACTTCAGGCTTGGGCCCAAGTTCCAGCAGGCGCTGAGCAAAGGTGGCAGCTGTCTTGAAGTTCTTGAGTTTGAAGAAGAGGTTGAGGGCTGTGCGCAGCACCAGGATCATGTGTACTGACTGCAAGTTGGAGTGGGTGAAGTAGGCTGCCATCTAGGGGCGGAAAGAGGAATATGTGCCAGGCTGATGCCACAGCCGGACAGGTCATTTTTATGCCTATGTAGCCATAGGCACAAAACAAAACAAACAGGACTAGCTATGAAACAGTGAGCAGTCATGCTGGACTGATGAACCATGATGAAATAGACTAAAGAAATGAAGCCTCTCCAAACAGAAACGAACCCAAATTTCTCTTCCTCCCCAGAGTCAGATCTGGGTTTGGAATTAAAAGAACTCAGACCTAAAGGAGAGAGAAGAAGAGGACACCTCTATAGTACTCACAGTCCCTTAGACCTTACCTCACAGATGCGCTTCTGCTGTTCTAGAGTCTCTTTGGGCAGTTTCTTCCTTTCTATCTCCATCGACAAACCCACAATGTATTCACGGCAAATAGTAATGAGCTGCTGGGCCTGGAGGGGAGACAGCTCTGGCTCAGGCTGGTCTTGAACCTATGAGTTCAGGCAATCCACCCACCTCTGCCTCCCAGAGTGCCAGGATTACAGGCATGAGCCACACGTCCAGCCCAACTCAACTTCCCTTTCTGGCAAACATCATCACAACCACCTTCATGGTAAAAGAAGGTAATGGAAGAGAGACAGAGTTGGGGGGCCCAGAACAGGCACAGTGGCTAGACCACTCTTACCTCTGCAATCTCCTGTTTATTATCTACAACAAGAAGTGGCACACTGAGCAGGATAGAACGGAATTTTTCCACTGCCTCCTCAAACTTGCCAACTGTGGTGAGCTGGTAGCATAATTGCAACCGTTGGATCAAGTCATTGAACTTTAAGCCCACAGCTGGTACACCATTCTTCAGCCCTGCATCCTTCCTGGAAAGGGAAAAGTAGGAAGATAGGATAGCCAGTTGCCAAACAGGACACAACTTTTCTCTCTCTTTTCTTTTTTTTGAGTTTTAAGACAGTGTCATTTTGTTGCCCTCGGTAGAGTGCCATGGGGTCATAGCTCACAGCAACCTCAAACTTCTGGGCTCCAGCAATTCTCTTGCTTCAGCTTCCCGAGAAGCTGGGACTATAGGTGCCTGCTACAACACCTGCCTATTTTTAGAGATGGGGTCTCGCTCTGGCTTAGGCTGGTCTTGAGCTTGTGAGCTCAGGAAATCCATCTACCTTGGCCTCTCAGAGTGCTAGGATTATAGGCGTGAGCCACTGTGCCCAGCCTGACTCAATTTCTCTGTTTGTCAAACATCATAACAACCTTCCTCTGAAATTAGCCAGAGAATAGTACAGCAGCAGGTATAAACCTCAAACCACACAGAATAACATGCCAAATAACTGTATCACTGAGACACCATGTGAAGTACCTACTACATCTTGTTTTTATTAAGACAGTCTTACTCTGTTGCCCAGGATAGAGTGCTGTGGTGTCATAGCTCACAGCAACCTCAAACTCTTGGGCTTGAGCAAACCTCTTGCCTCAACCCTCCTGAGTAGCTGGGACTACAGGCGTGCACCATCATGCTTGGCTTATTTTTCTATTTTTTAGTAGAGATAGGGTCTCACTCTTCCTCAAGATCCTGAGCTCAAGTGATCCACCTACCTTGGCTTCTCAGAGTGCTAGGATAACAGGCGTGAAACACCACACCCAGCCTACCACAACTTGGGACAGAAGGAGAGAAGGAGCGAAGGGCCTTACCAATTACGATTAGGGTAGCCATACATGGAGGGCAGGCAGGGCAGAGCCTGATAGGTGGTGCGGCCTCGGGCATATGTCTGTAGGAACAGCTGCTTATAGGGGCCAAACTGGATTACCCCTACCTGATCATGAAGGAGCTGGAACACAGAAGGAAAGAAACACAGGATTTTAGGTGCTGTTACTTAAGAACAAAAGGACCTTAAGCAAGGTATTTAACTTCTCTGTACTTTTTCCTCATCAGTAAAATACACTAACTAAAAGACCAACCTCAATTAATAATACCCATAAACTACTTAGGACAGTGTCTGGCACACAGTGAACACTGAAGAAATGCTGGTGGTTGTTGCAGTCGCTATTATTATCATTGATTTTATTATAATACATGGCTTATTGTTCAAACAGATACACATTCAGGATGGGATGCTAAAATAACCTCACCGATACAAGCCAGAAACAGGCAGTAAATGGGCGGAAGATGGCTAAAGGATCCACCTTAAGAGACTGCATGGCCAAGTGGGAAGCAGGAAAGAGGAACGCCTTATGAGGCAGGTATGCTTAAGCAAGACCAAAGGCTTCCATAAAATATAAACCTCTGGTCTTGTTGGAAGGAACATTTCCTTTTGGTTAAATGAGTCAACTGTCTCCTTGAGACCCTGAGCTAATACGTAAAAGGAAGAGCCAAGATTAAGATGACTTACCCGCATGGCTGTTTCAAAAGAGCCTGCCAGGATGTGATCAACTGGAAGCTGAGAGTTATTGCACCAGATCTAATAAGAAACAAAAAACTCAGGCCAAGTGAAATTTTGCCCTTTCTCTTCCCAAATTTTCCTCCTCCATACCTATAGTAGAAAAATATCCAACACTTTTTATATATTAATCAAATGTTAGCCAGCTCAGAACTACTCATCCCTACAGGACTGTGTTTTCCTGCTTACCTGAGTGGGGCTTGTTCCCTTGGTTGGGGGCACAAAGAACCCATCCTCAGCCCCACCAGCTGCTCCAGAGGGTATGTCCTAGAGGAAAAACAAAAATTGAGCCACTTTGTTCTAATGAATCTAAAATACAACTATTTACACCTTGTTCCCTGCTTCTGTTGGGAAGGATGGGTGGTAGTTATGGGAGGTGATCCCTCAAATAGACACCCCCTCACTAGTGACAAAGTAACATACATACCAAAAGCTCCAATTCAGATTTATTTAAAAAAAAAAAAGCTACTTGTCTCTTCCTAAGCTACTGCTTACACAACCCTGATTCTTCTTTCTTCCAAATGGGACAAAAGCATGAGATTAGTGGTGGGTCCTGGATCCCCTGCTCTTTGGGTCTATCAAGGTAGATGGAAGTGATAAGGCCTCTGCCTCTCATTCGTCCTTCTTTCAAATGGGAGATAAGCATCAGATCAGAAGGAGAGTCTAGATTCCCTTCCATTTGGAGATCTCTGGATAGATAGGGATGGGGGCCAGTAAGGCCAGTATGGAGAGAACCTCACAAGGGTAAGAATTACACATACCAGCTCAGGAGGGAGCTCCAGATCTTCTTCTACATCCCAGCCACCTCCTTCCTCCTGTCCTTTGCCGAGAGCATCATCCCCTAAACCTTCTGTAGCCTCCACAAACCCATCTGTAAGGTAAATCCAAGTTCAAAATAGATTTGGGTGGTGGCACAATTGGCCAAATGAAGCAAAATGTTGGAATCCTATTTGGCTTCATCAGAACTTCCTCACACCCCAGTCCCAATTCAGGGAGTCTGTCTTCCCAGAGCAGCCCTAAAACAGCACTCTTACCTTCATCCAGCTGCAGCTCTGCATCCTCTCCCCAGCCCTCAGTACCAACAGTGTCAATGTCAATGTCAGCAGCCAGTGCTCCTCCCTTCCCTACAGAGGGAAGGAAAAGAAAGGAGCTCATTATAGCCTAACAAGTCTGAGACTCTGAGATACACGACCTTCTTCGCAGGTCACGTATCTTATAGCCTTGTAAAAACAGGCAGGTACACCAAAGTTCTCTCCACTTATTATTTTTATGTGTCATTTATTTTTGCGGCTATATACGTTATGCCAACTTGTAGAAGGTTTCACAGAAACCTCCTCCATACCTATAGTAGAAACCTCTACAAGTAGAAGGTCTCTGTAGAAGAAACCTTTCACAGAAGGAAGGGATACAAGAGAGATGGATGCAACTGGCCTTCTTGCTACCAAAAACTGGCTTTTTTTTTTTAAAAACAAAGTCTCACTTTGTCACCCTCAGTAGAGTGCTGACACGTCACAGCTCACAGCAACCAAAGTCTTGGGCTCAAGTGATTCTCTTGCCTCAGCCTCCCAAGTAGCTGAGACAACAGGCACCTGCCATAATGCCCACCTATTTTTTTAAAGATAGGGTCTCACTCTTGCTCAGGCTGGTCTTGAACTCCTGAGGTCAAAGCAATCCACTTGCCTCAGCCTCCCAAGTGGTAGGATTACAGGTGTGAGCCACTGCACCTGGCCCAAAAACTGGCTCCTAAACCATTTTTACCAAAAAAGTATTTTTACCTAAACCATTTTTAGTAGACTTTGGCTACCAATTCTTAGAATGCTTTTAACCAGCTTCTGAGACTGCACTATAACTTTGATTGGCATTTCAGTGCTCCAGGAGGCTTCATACAGAAAAAAGGACAGATGAAACTAACTGAGAAGGGTCCTCCTTAGGACAGTTCTTCACAAACTTTCTCACAGTAAGGCCAGTATGGAGAGAACCTCACAAGGGAAATTTCTCACTGTGAGAAAATGCTGTGAGAGAAGTGGGCACTTACCCTTGCTAGCAATGGAGCCTTCAAAGAATCCTTTAGACACAGTCAATAAAGGCCAGTTGGTATCTAATGGCATGATAGGTGCAGGTGGCTGGAGCAGCTTGGCATTAGGGTCAATGTCTGGGATCTAAATGGCAGCAGAAGAAAAAAGGCTAAGAGCAAAGAGCTCTCAGAAACCATGTAGGGAAAGTTGAGCTTCCTGTGATCTCATTTGTTTCTCTGCCTCCCCTGGTAATGAGGTAGGAGAGTGACATTGCCAGTTTTAAATTGTTCCAAGACCTCATAGTTAATCCTGTAATCAGAGACAATTATGTAAATAAAGACTCACTGTCTCCTTCTCTGGGTCAAATGACTCCTTCAAGCTTTCAGCTTCTTCATCTAAGCCATGGGTAGCAGCTGTGAGGTAGGCCAAGGACTCTATGGGAAAAAGAGACTTTGTGGTACAGGTGATTTCAAGGTGAAGGTTGCTGTGGCAGGCATCCTCTAAGGTAGCCCCCAAATGATCCCTGCCTTCTGGTATTCAAATTTTTGCATAACACCCTTCTACCTTAAGTAGGAGTCAGACTTACCTAGCTTCTAATGAATATAACACAGCAGAAGTGATGGAATGTCACTTCCAAGATTTGGTTACAAAGACTGTAGTTTCCACCTTGGGTGCCTTCTTTCCTTACTTGCTCTGAGAAAAAAACCACCTATCATGTGAACTACCTATAGAGAAGCCAACATGGCAAGAAACTGATGTTCTCAGACAACAGAGAGTCCTTGAGGACATAAGGACTACCAGCAGTCATATGAATGTGGAAGTGGATTCTCCCCCAGTTGAGTCTTGAGATGTCTGCAACCCTGGGCAACACCTTTAATGTAGCCTCATCAGAGACACTTCCTAAGGCCCCAATGGAGCTGGTGAGTCCTGGACAGATACTTACTCTGCCCACAGTTCTTTAGGATCCGCACACGCTCTGACACATCACCCAGGTACAGGGCATTCTGATAATGGCCACTCATGTCCTTTCGGATCTCAGCTGCACCAAGTCAATAAGGGACTCCAGTTAGGTCTTCTCTCTTAAGTTCTCTTTACCCTCTATTCATCTTCCTCCTTCCCCCAAGGACCTTTCCTCCCATCCTTAGTTTTAGGAGCCTCACCAATCTTCATCATCTTGCGAAGTTTCTCTAGGTTGCCAGTGATAAGGTACAGGAAAGAAAGCTTGTCAAAATTTTTGGTACGCTGATAGCACATTTCCACAATCTGGTGGTTCCCCTGTAGCAAGGCCACTTCACCCAGCTTTTCCCAGCAGTTCTTATCATCCAGTGCTTTGGCTGCTTCCAGAGCAATCTAAAAAGTCCCCAGGGTCAGTGTTAACAGGCTGGAGGATACTGTGATTCAAACCAGGGACTCTGCAGTCAAAGCATTTGCCTCTAAATTATTTTCTCAAGGAACTTCCTATACTTTCAATCACGCCTAGCTTTTAATATAATTCTATTGAAAATTCTATCAACAAATATGCTCCCTTTGGATCCATGGATAGAATAATCACATCACACTATCCAACTTAGAAAGTTACCTTACAACAAAGTTTCCTAGTAGCTGCTGATCCCAAAGGGCCAGTTGTTTTTTTTTTTTTTTTAGAGACAGAGTCTCACTTTATCACCCTTGATAGGGTGCTGTGGCATCACAGCTCACAGCAACCTCTAACTCCTAGGTTTACGTAATTCAACCTCCCGAGTAGCTGGGACTACAGGTGCCTACCACAAAGCCCGGCAATTTTTTGTTGCAGTTTGACCAAGGTCAGGTTTAAATCAGCCACCCTTGGTATATGGGGCTGGCGACCTACCCACTGAGCCACAGGCGCTGCCCAAATGGCCAGCTTTTGCTTAGCTACTTTATTTCCTACCTGCCAAGTATAAAGGGACAGCTTGGCGCCTGTGGCTCAAGTGGTTAAGGTGCCAGACACATACACCTGAGCTGGCAGGTTTGAATCCAGCCTAGGCCCGCCAAACAATAATGATGACGGCAACCAAAAAACAGCCAGGCCTTGTGGCAGGCTTGTACTCCCAGCTATATGGGAGGCGGAGGCAGGAGAATCGCTTGAGCCCAGGAGTTGGAGGTTGCTGTGAGCTGTGATGCCAGAGCACTCTACCCAGGGGGACGGCTTGAGGCTCTGTCTCAATAAAAAAAAAAGATCCATAGGGACTGTATGAGAGAAGGAAGAAATAATAAAAGGAGGAGATTCAGAATTTAAAAAATAATTTTCTTAAGCCCTTTCTCCTTTGAAAATAATACCTTATAATCTGAGCCCCCAAACTTAATAGGTCCTCCAACTAAGTAGTGAGTCAGCAAGATCAAATATTAAGAAAATAATGAGGCTTGGCGCCTGTGGCTCAAGCGGCTAAGGCGCCAGCCACATACACCTAAGGTGGCGGGTTCGAATCCCCAGCCCGGGCCCGCCAAACAACAATGATGGCTGCAACCAAAAAATGGCCAGGCGTTGGGCGGGCGCCTGTGGTCCCAGCTACTTGGGAGGCTGAGGCAGGAGACTCGCTTGAGCCCAGGAGTTGGAGGTTGCTGTGAGTGTGATGCCATGGCACTCTACCCAGGGGGATAGCTTGAGGCTCCGTCTCAAAAAAAAAAAAAAAAATAATGAGATCTTCACACTTCTTGTCATCTTGTTTTTATCCTAGAAGTTACTGAATTCAGTATGACAATAATAGTACAAATGCTATGGCAGAAGCAGAGGCAGGAAAAAGCAGAGATGAACAAATAACAGGAAGACAGCTCAATCTAACAACTAAACAAAGTCTTGAATTTCATTATTCTGGCTCAAGAAGCCCAGAATAATGCCTTCCCAAGGTCACCTTAATCCTCTGACTTCCTCTAAAACAACATAGGACTGATGACCATATTCTTCTCACCTCAATGTTTCCACACTCCAGTGCCAGACTAAAGCGAGTTTTCTCATCCTTGACAAAATGCAGTGCCACTTCTGGATAGCCTTTCTTCTGGAGATAAGCAATAATAGACTGGCCTACTAATTTGGCATTCCTCACCATGTGCAGTACCTAGGCATGTAGGGAGGGTAGGGTAGGGCAGGAAGCAGAGGTCACTTACAGCATAAAAAAGAGTGCTTCCCCCCTTAATGCTCCGAGTATGCACTCTCACTTCATACCTCATCATATTTTCTGTTGATCAGGGCCAGCTTGAATTTGAACTCAGTGGGATCAATGGTGAGTACCCGAGGACGACACTCCCGGTCTAGGCAATATACATTGTTGCCTTTCACTCGTGTAACATAGATGGGCAAATCCAGAGTTCGAATGATCCCATGATCCCTAAGCATAAGTGGTAGAGGGCACAACTTTCAGTAAGTGAGAGAAAAAATCTAGCCTGTGAAAGAATGGAAAAAACTTTGAACACTGCACTTTGTCCTCTCATTACCCTTCTGTGAAGTGCCATTTGAACAAAAATGCAGGAGAGAAATGATTCAAAAAAGAGCAGGACTAAACACCAAATTTTATTTCATTCTTTTGTATGATGGGGTAAAAGGTGTCTTGTTTTATAAGCTGTTATTCTAGGAACTAAGTAACAGACCTGACCACAGGAATCAGAACTAAAAGTTAAAATATGAAGTTCTGATATATAATCAGTAGGCTACTATGGATAGGTAACTCCTTTAGAAATTATAGTGAAATTAGAAGACAGGTAGATGTGAAGAATTCTGACATACCAAGAAATAAAGAAAAGCAGAACTGAATGGTAACAAAAAGATCACAAATGAAAACTTGTTGATTTCTCAGGAGAAATACATGAGGGGTTAAAAAAAAATCTTGTCAATATAGCAAATGCAATACTTGGCAAATAATTTATAGCCTTAACTGCATGCAATATATTGAAGAAATACTGAAAATTAATGGGCTCTATGTGCACATGTTGGGAGAGACTAAGAATTAGTGAATATATGTCTTAAAAGTTTTATTGTTCTTTTAAAAGGCAAAGCAAAGAAAGCATTTAGAAGAAAATAATAAAGCTAACAGTAAATTAAGAAATAGAAAACAAGATTTTCCAACATTAACTCAAAAAGAAATAGAAAACTCCTATATAGTCTTGTAATTGTTAAACAAAATAAACTGAATAGGATAACAAAAATCTTCCAATAAAAAAAGCCTCAGGCTCATATGACTTCACTGGTAAATTCTAACCAAAAGTCAAGAAAGAATTCTTATCTATGCAAATTCACTGAGAGAACAGAAAAAGGCACATTATTTTGCTTACTTTAGGATATAAATATAATCTTACTACCAAAACCTGAGGACAGAAAGAAAAAGAAAAATCAGTCAATCTCACTTATAAATAAAGATGCAAAAATCCTAGCAACCTAAAACTAGTAAGGTTGGAAAGGGTAAAAAAACACATCATGATCAAGTAAGGTTTCTATCTGGAATATTAAAACTGATTTAACATTAAAAAAAAAAATCAACTGAATTCATTACATTTATTGGTGAAAGGAGAAAAAAATCATATGAGACTACCTTAATCCAGGTTGAACATCCCAAATATGAAAATGCAAAATCTAAAATGCGCCAAAATCCAAAAAAATTTTTTTTGAGACAGTCTCACTTTGTCACCCTTGGTAGATTGCTGTAGCATCATAGCTCACAGCAACCTCCAACTCGTGGGCTCAAGTGATTCTCCTGCCTCTGCCTCCCAAGTAGCTGGGACTATAGGTGCCCACCACAATGCCCAGCTGTTTTTAGAGATGAGGTCTCACTTTGGCTCAGGCTGGTCGGTCTTGAACCCATGAGCCCAAGCAATTCACCCACCTTGGCCTCCCAGAGTGCTGGGATTACAGATATGAGCCATTGTGTCGGCTCAAAATCCAAAGTTTTCTGAGTGCCAAAATGATGCCAAAGGAAATGGTCATTGTAGTGTTTGGATTTCAGATTTAGAATGTTTAGTGATAAATGTTCCAAATCAGAAAAAAATCTGAAATGCAGAATACTTCTGATCCCAAGCACTTCATATAAGGGAGACTCAACATGTATAGGCAGTCCTGAGTAACAAACGTCCAAGTTATATAAAGGTTACCATAAAGATAATCAGAAGACAAGAAATTAATATTTGCAACACATAGCCTCAACAAAGGACTTATCAGTCCAAATATTAATTATACAAATCAATAAGAAAAATGACAGGTAAAAAATAAAGACTTGAACAAAATTCATAGAAGAGGAAACCCTAAAGGACAGGTAGATAAAAAGGTCCTCAAACTCATTAAGAAACAGAGACTAGGGCAGTGCCTGTGGCTCAGTGGGTAGGGTGCTGGCCCCATATACTGAGGGTGGTGGGTTCAAACCCACCCCCAGCCGAACTGCACCAAGGAAATAGCCAGGCATTGTAGCAGGTGCCTGTAGTCCCAGCTACTTGGGAGGCTGAGGCAAGAGAATCGCCTAGGCCCAAGGAGTTGGAGGTTGCCGTGAACACTATGGCACTCTACGAGGGTTAATAAGTGAGACTTTGTCTCAAAAAAAAAAAAGAAACAGAACAAAATAAAATTAAAATGAAATACCATTACACATCCACCAAATGGATAAATAAATCTAACAAATCCAAGTGCCGGTTACAATGACAAGTAAAGAAACTTTCCTACAAGGCTGGTGGACATGTACTAGCACAACCACTTTGGAAAACAGTTTTATACTGCCTAGTAAATGGGAAGATATGCATACTCTATAGTCCAGCAATTCTACTCTGGGCATATATACTAGAGAAATGCATGTACATGTGCACCAGAAAACATGTAAAAGAATGTTTAAAAGAACACTGTTCAAGTCAAAAAGTAGAATTGACTCAAGTATTCCTGAAGAGTAGAACTGACTATGATATGATCATGTAATGGAACATTATACAATATTGAAAGTAAATAAACCAGAGCTACAACATGGATGACCCTCACAAACAAAACAGTGAGCAAAATGCAAAGTAAGATGTATATGACTTCGGTATGATTTCATGAAGTTCAAAACCAGGCAAAACTAAATGCTATTAAAACATAAATTAAGTAGTAAAATGACAAAGAAAAGCAAGGAAGAAATCCCCATAAAAATGACAATGTTATTTTGTGGTGGAAAGGAAAGGGGTTGTGGTCAATAAGGACCACATGGCAAAGGGCTTCTTGGATGCCAGTACTGTTCTATTTATTGGGTGACAGTTATACAGATGATCACTACATAATTTATTTGCTGTTTTGTATATCTATAATTTATATAATTCTTTATGTATGTGTTATATTTCACAGGTTTTTAAAGAGTTGAAAAAAGAATGTTCAGATGCCCTTGGCACATATATGCCAGATAAGGCTTTTCCATAAGGAAAGTTCATGGGAGATTTTAGCTGTATCTCAAGACAGGACAATCATTTCATGAAGCTGCCTTCTCCCGCTCTGTATCCCAGATAATTAACTTACCCAGTGGTGACAGCGTATTTGATGTGGTTGCTTGTGGTATAGATAAATACCCCACTCTCATCCCAGGCCCCACTCTTGACACGAATGTTCTCATGAATGTTACATAGAGCATCCAGTTTGCGGTTACAGATCACAATGGCTGTAAGAGGCAAAGGGCATGAGTGCTCTGCTGGACAGGATGAGTGCAGTAGATTGGCAGGGATGGGGGGAGGGGAGGACTGGTCTCTAAATCAAGGTGGATATAATGAGGACTTACCATGTTTGGCTAGCAGTGCTACATGTGACATGTCTGCTGACCAGATAACATATTTCACCTTCGAAATCTTTACAGATGCCAGAGTCCTGAGAGAGCGAGAAATCATGAATGGATCTGACTCCCTTATCTCAGGCTATGACCTACATCCTTTCACCCCTAAACTAATGTAAACCCCAATTTCTTTCTTTCTTTTCTTTATTTTTTTTTGAGACAGAGTGTCATTATGTCGCCCTGGGTAAAGTGTCATGGCGTCATAGCTCACAGCAACCTCAAACTCTTGGGCTCAAGCAATTC
>NW_003852486.1:583035-587108 GCF_000181295.1 Otolemur garnettii | reverse complement strand
TGTTTGGCGGGTCCGGGCTGGAGATTCGAACCCACCACCTTAGGTGTACGTGGCTGGCGCCTTAGCCGGTTGAGCTATAGGCACCGAGCCTGAACATTTTCTTGAGAGAACATTACTTATCTTGTGTTAGAACTGTTACATTTCAAGTACTAATTAATAAAGGTAGTAAGAACAACGAGAGAGATCTACTCCTGTTCCAGCCCACCCACTTCAAATTTGATGCTTCTCTGGTTGTTGACGTCAAGAGTGATTGTAGCTTGGTTTCTAAGCCCAGAGCATACTGATAGTCAACCTAATCAAATCAATTTTAAAGCCCTTTGCCCCCAGGCAGTTAGCATAGGGCTGGGAACAGAGGCAGAGCCAATACATGAAGATTACAGCTGCCTAGGGGAGGAAAGGAAGAAATAATGCCTTTTATTCATCCTCACTCCCCAAATTAGTTCCTGCTTTCATTTGTTTGTATTTGTTTTTTTTTTTTAATTTTGAGACAGAGTCTTACTCTGTTGCCCCAGGCTTGAGTGCCTTGGAATCATAGCTCACAGCAACCTCAAACCCCTAGATTATAGTGATTCTCCCACCTCAGCCACCCAGAAAATGCCAGGCTAATTTTTCTATTTTTGTACAGACAGGGTCTCATTCTTGCTCAGGCTGGTCTTAGAACTCCTGAGTTAAGTGATCCACCCTCCTGGGCCTCTCAGAGTGCTAGGATTACAGGCATGAGCCACCATACCAGGCCTAGTTTCTGTTTATAGTCTTTACTCACCGAATGCATCCGATCTAGGACAGCAAACCGATTTCGAGCAACCCAAACGGCTGTCAGGCCTGAGGATCGTTTCCCTTCAGGGGCTGAGAAGAACAAAACGAAAGTCGGGAGCATGTGGTAAGCCACTGGCAGGTGACAGAGTCAGGTGCCATGGAGCTGCCAGTCTTGCTGGCTGCCATCTTGGCTTTGCCAGTTCAGCTGCTTCCTAACTAATTCAGCCATAACCTGGGGCTACTGCCAAGTGACTTTTCCCTACCAGTCCCCTCCAAATTCCAACCTCTACCCTTGCCAACCCTCTTTTCTCTAGGCCAAGTGGCAGCATTTCAGCTAACACCACATACTGGCAGAAGGGCCGCCCATCTTGGGAGACAGCACACTCCATCAAGCTAACGAGCAGGGCCTCCCTGGCCAAACTGTGGCAGAGGAAGCAGCCTGTCAGTGTCATAGGAACCCCTTCCCAAGCCGCAGCTGCTCTGCAGATTTTAACATGAAAATGCAGATCTCCAAGTAGGGCAGGGTGGGGCAAAGCTCTCCTAACTAAATCTTGAGGGCAGGCTCAGTACTGGGCAGTACTTAGCACTAAGCTGTTGCTCTGTAAATGTCAACTGACCATTCTTATCACCCTGACGAGAGTTACAAAATGTGCCTCAGCTTAGTGGCTGATTAGAATTCTGAAATGGATGCTCCACTCTCAGGAAAAATTTACAGAAGGATAAGCAGAAAAATGCATCAAAATACTCTTTTAACTATTAGAGCAGCAGAAAACTGGATGGACAGAACATACTGGACAACCTTGCCTTGTACTTCTCTGGCACCTGGAGTAGAAGGCAATTTATAAAACTAATTATTATCACAATCAATATTCCCATTTTTTAGGGGGGGCCAGGGAACCATATAATTCAAGCTTTTGCTTTTTCTCTTCCTCTTCTCTGTTGCCCATCATTGGGCTACACCTTGAATAATTATTACCTCTCCATAAAAGTGGTAATAAAACAAAACAAAGATATTTTAAATTCTATTAATTGTAAACAAATATGGGGGGGGGGAGAAGCAAGGGCATGATTTGCCTGGCACAGGCAACCTTTTGCTTCGAGCTAGTCACTAGTAGCTTAACTTACTAATTTATAAGGGAGAATTTGATTTATGGATACTAAATACCCAAGATTTTCTATGATCACATTAAAAAAGTCAATGAATTATAATTCAGTAATAACAACCCAGTGGCTTTCACAAAAGAAAAAGAACTAGCAAAATGGTTCTCTGGAATTTGTTGATGAGGTCTAAAATACCATGAAAATATGTTACTCATCATGGTAGGGATTTGCAGAGTAAGCCTCTGACCTGGTAATGTCCACAAAGCCCCTGGAAAAGTGCATTAAAGGACCATAAGCAATAGTCAGACCCATCCTAAGAATGTTTGTCAGCAAGTTCTAATTGCAAGGATATCAGTGAGGGATGGCAGTGATGGAAGAGTTAGGCAAGGGTCTCAGCTGGATCCTGGATTCCCAGGTGGGGCATGGGGCTGTTAGCAGCCTCATCTTTTTGACATGCAAAAAGAAGCAAATCGGATCTGGATGTGGATGGGAGAGTATAAATCCCTAGTCCCAGGATGAGACATTGTAAGATTGGAACCACAATTTTAAATAAATGAAACTACCAGGGTGAAAGTCGTATCAGCTGACAATAAACAAGGATAACATGCTGTGCTGAAAGAGAAAATGGAGAGTTTCTAATAACCAAATTATAAAATATATATATCTAGCTGGGGTAATAAAATGGAGGAGGAACATGAATATTTCACACCATGATCGCCTCTGATGCAATTGTTAGCAGCACCTGCCAACAGACATGAGTGATGTGGCCATGGCCTGGGATGAAAAGTGGAGAAACTTAAGAAGAGATGCTGCAGGTGAGGAGAGCTGGAGGCAGAGTAAGGTAGACAGAATACTCACCATCAGGGTTCTGGGAGTCAGCATCCTTGGGGATGGTGTACAGGTCATAAGTACTATTTTCTAAATTGCTGGCTCTCTGTAGAGGATAAAGGGAAATCATAATGTTAGCGAGAGACACCCAAGAGAAACCCCTCTCCACCCTGCCAGAGAAAACAGCTCTATTGCAAAGACAACAATCTAAAATCACACTTTTCTCACCCCTTGCCTAGCAGGCATTCAAATGCTTCCACATTTGAGAATTACAGGGCTCTTTGCCAAACAATTCACCATTGATGTCATTTTATTTTCTTTAACCTCCAAAGATGCAGATATTATCTGAATGCCAGAATTGCTCTCTACTCCTCAAATAGAGGACTGAGACTCTGATAGTCTAGGGCCTCACCTGAATACTCATACAATCTCAGAAGTCAACTTGAAAGAAAGGCAATCCACCCCCCTTGGTCTCCCAAGTGCTGGGATTACAGATGTGAGCCACCGTACCCAGCCTGGACTGCTAAATATTAAAGAAGGACTGAGATTAAACACTAAAAGTTATATGGGGAAAGAGAGGTTTTCATTCTTTTAAAGTTGGCCACTAGGGTACTAAAATTAGGATGTCACTTTTTTTTTTTTTTTTTTGTTTAACAAATGGTGGGGCAAGACATGGGGAAAGCTATTGGATAATTCTGAAGGCAACTCTACTCAAAAGAATTCCCTCTCAGGCTCGGCGCCTATGGCTCAAGGCTAAGGCGCCAGCCATATACACCTGAGCTGGTGGGTTCGAATCCATCCTGGGCCCGCCAAACAACAATGATGGCTGCAACCAAAAAACAGCCGGGCATTGTGGTGGGCGCCTGTAGTCCCAGCTACTTGGGAGGCAGAGGCAAGAAACTCGCTTGAGCCCAGGAGTTGGAGATTGCTGTGAGCTGTGATGCCACAGCTCTCTATCCAGGGTTACAGCTTGAGGCTCTGTCTCAAAAAAAAAAAAAAAGAATTCCCTCTCAAAATCACAGTTCTTTTATTTGCACCCAAAGGAAGGGATAAAGCATCTTCTTTCCACACATTTTTTTTTCATAGAGACAGTCTCACTTTGTTGCCCTCAGTAGAGTGCCGTGGCATCTCAGCTCACAGCAACCTCTAACTCCTGGGCTTAGATGATTCTCTTGCCTCAGCCTCTCGAGTAGCTGGAACTATAGGTGCCCAGCTATTTTTTTGTTGCAGTTTGGCCAGGGCTGGGTTTGAACCTGTCACCTTCGCTTGGTATATGGGGCTGGCACCCTACCCACTGAGCCATAGGCGCCACCCCTTTCCACAGAATTTAGTCACAAACATTCTGTCGAATCATTGATCTAAGTTATTTATCTTTTTTTTTTTTTTTT
>NW_003852486.1:580548-582854 GCF_000181295.1 Otolemur garnettii | reverse complement strand
CAGCGACCAGAAGCTGTTGGGATTACAGGCACTCTGGATTCGAACCCGCCACCTTAGGTGTATGTGGCTGGCGCCTTAGCTGCTTGAGCCACAGGCGCTGAGCCTAAGTTATTTATCTTGATACTCCATTAAATATAGAGTTAGTCTTATGAAAGATAGAAGTTCACAAATACTCAATATATTTATGAGAACTGAAGCCTACCTGGTTTAATCTTCTGAGCTTTCACTGTGTTAGCTCTAGCAAAATGGCCATTACATAGCTTCTAAGAAGCCATTCAGTATTCATCAAGGGCACGAAAGAGACACCTGTGAAAAATGGGAATACTTACCGTACACAGTAGGACTGCATTTTCTGCTGGATTGTATGACATATTGAATACTGGAAACTTGGAACCACTAGAGATGTATATAGAAAAAGCAGAAAACAGGGAAGAGGCATAAGAATAGAAGGAAGAAAGAAATTACCCCCATACTTCTTACTTCTAATACTTACACAAATACTTAGAATAAAAATAAATAAATATTGCCTTTATTCTCTTCCTTCCCGAAGGCTTAGGAATGTACTTATCTCAGCTTTGAACAGTTTAAAAAAGTAAACACTAGCCAAATTATTCAACAGAAGATAGAGTTACTATAGTGAGTGAAACTGGTTCTGCTTGGATTCAAATTCCTACACATAACTGCAGTGGACACCACAGAGTCTATCCCTGGCTGGTTTCTCCCATCCTTTGGAATGTTCACATAAACCCATCCTTTTATTGCAGAGATGCTAGAGGGTGGTTATCAAACCCTCATGCCAAAGTTTGCCACCATTAATGTTTCAACATGCTCATGCAGCTGGCTTTCCAAAGGGACAGTTCCTTTTGCCAGGCTTCCCAGAGGTTATCATTTGGGGACATAAATTCTGGTTTAGAGCTGTGTACATTTTGCCATAATAATGCCAAATAAAAGCAAAAAGTCTTGTTACCCATTTGGGCTACTCTCTACCAAGAAACTTTCTCTGGTTTGCAAGAGACCCAGCAAACTGTGGTAGTAAGATTTCCTACATACAGGGTTCCTAGCATTCTCAAGAGGGGAACTCCCATTCTACTCATGGCCACTGCCTTCCCTACTACGCTCCAGGATTTAAACTGAGCAGGTTCATCTAATGGGTATCCTGCCTGTGACAAGAGATGAGAGCACATGCTGTTTAAAAGACTCCTGTTAATAGGTGTTATATTAGAGGGTTTAGAGCAGCAGTTCTCAACCTGTGGGTTGTGACCCCTTTGGGGGTCAAATAACCCTTTCACAGGGGTCGCCTAAACATATCCTGCATGTCAGATATTTACATTATGATTCATAACAGTAGCAAAATTACAGTTATGAAGTAGCAATGAAAATAATTTTATGGTTGGGGGGCACTACAACATGAGGAACTGTATTAAAGGGTCATGGCATTAGGAAGGTTGAGAACCATTGGTTTAGAGGGAAGAAACAAGGATGAGCTACCTCCGCAACTGCATCACAGCCACATCTTTGGAGCTGTTGAAATCCAGCTGACGTAGGAATCGGTCCTTGACGTAATGCAGCATGTTGCCGTGGACAGCATAGGCTGGCCGCTCTCGCTCCAGCTTAAACACAATCATGCCACCATCATGGCCTGGGGGACAGGGAGAAGAGAAGAATTATTTAACAGTTACAAGCAAGCAAGAAAGCTGGAAACAGGAGATACACAAGGATGAGGATTATATATGTATGCTTGTATCAAAAACAAGACACCTAAATCCATCTCTTATCTGCCTAAATTATCAATTGTTAGAATCTTTTTCAGACAAGAGTCTTGCACTGTCACCAGGGCTAGAGTGCCACATATTTAGACATCTCCTTCTCTGTGCTCCCCTAAAACTCTGCACAAACTTCTCTTATAGTACTTATCACCTTGGCTTGTGATCATTTATCACCCCATACCAAGGAAAGTGGAGTTCCCTGAAGACAGAAACTACAATAATTTTCATCCTCCCTCAGCCTTTAACATATAAAAACAGCACAGGCTGCATGTGGTAGCTCATACCTGCCATTCTAGCACTATGGGAGGCCTAAGAAGGAGGATCACTTGAGGCCAGGAGTACAAGACCAGCCTGGGCCACATAGTGAGATCCCATCTCTTAAAAAAAATTTTAATTTAAATTTATTTTATTTATAGATTGCACCTATAGGCCTCGCTACTCAGGAGATTGAAGTGGAAGGATCACTTGAGCCCAAGAGTTCAAGGTTACAGTGAGACATAATCACACCACTGCCATTTCAGCCTAAGTAACAGAAACCTT
>NW_003852486.1:575522-579909 GCF_000181295.1 Otolemur garnettii | reverse complement strand
CCTGTAGTCCCAACTACTTGGGAGGCTGAGGCAAGAGAATCGCCTAAGCCCAAGCTGGAGGTTGCTGTAAGCTATGATGCCATAGCACTCTATCAAGGATGACAAAGTAAGACTGTTTCTAAAAAAAACAAAATGTTTTGCTCTTTCCCTACTAGCAATACTCACCCCTTAGAGAACCCTTTTACTCTTGTCCTCCTCCTATCTGCTCTGTACCAATGAACCAGATCATGCCATTTCCCTGTCCCAACCTTCCAATGGCTTTCCATTCATTCAGAAGAAAACTTAAGTTCTAACCATGGCCTACAATACAATGCACAGTCTGGCCTGGTCTTATCTCCTGGTACTCAGGCCTTTATTCATGGTGCTGCACCTGGCCTCTCTGACATTCCTTTAACATGCTACTAAACATCTCCTATCTTTGTATTTATTGTTCCTATACACTTTTCTAAATACCCAGTATAAAATAGCATATCCCATACTTGTCCCTCTCTATCCCTCTTACTTTTGTTTAATTTTCCTTCAAAGCATTTTCCACCATGCCTCATTGTGTGTGTATATATATATACATATATATACACATGCACACATATAACATATATACATTATATATATATAACATATACATATATATGAAACATATATCGTTTTATGGTCTATCTCTGTTCACTACAAATAAAAGCTCCATAAAGGTGGGGACTTTGTTCTATGCACTGCTGTAACATCAGTACCCAGAATAGAGCATGGGACTCAGTATGTATTTGCTAAGTGAATGAATAAAACTTAGCTTCTAGCTTCTCAAGTAGAGAAGTATTAGCCTCCTATGAACTCTTAGTAACCTGTCAAAGAGTATGGGCTACTGTTATATGGGTAGACCATTTGGTGGAGAAAAGAACACTACTCCAAGAAGGTAAAGGGGAGTTAAAAAAGGAGGGGAAAAAAAGCTGCAACTAAGTAGTTCTGAGAATTGTGCTTTTCCTTGTTATCCCACTATGCATTTATTAGACACAAAACTAATGGAGAATCACTTTTAATTCTTATAAACTTTGAACTAAAGCAAGGAAGAAAAAGAGGAAATGGCCTTTACCTGCTGCGAAGAGGTTAAGGTTAGGGTGAGCAGCCAGGACCCAGAAACGATCATGATCCCTACGGAAGGTCTGAACCCCAGTTCTAAAAAAGCAAAAGGTACATAAAGAAAATGATTATTTCCCCGAAATTTCCAGCCCATTATATATAAGAATATTGAATGGTAAGTGAGCAAGCCAATTAAAAATGCAAATCAGGGACAGTAAACTGTGTATCCAGTTATGATAAATTATACCAAGGAACAGAAAGAAGAGACTTTAAACTGACCATATTATTTTGATATGTCAATTTCTCCCCTTCATAATTTTCTACTATACTGCTTTCGTATTTCTTCTCCAGCTACAGAATTGGTGGAAGGGGGAGGAAGAACATGTTTAAATTTAGAGGAGGAAAAGGAATACACATGGGGAATTCTATTTGATAGAAAATATGTTGAGTGTTGGCTGATCTCTATATCTCTTCAGGTTTTTAGGACATATGATTTGATATTTCTTACATGCTGAAAATGTGAGAGACAAAATATTCCAAGCTAATTTTAAAAGAGAGAAAAGGTGGGATTCCCCTGCATTTGGTCACACAACATGGGCAACTCCCTTTACCGCTTAGACATATCCCAGACTCGGATACTCTTGTCTTCAGAATTGCTGAGGATCAACTCCTGGCGAGGATGGAAGACAGCACAGGATACATTGTTGTAATGGCCCCTGCAGGTATCAACCTCCCATGCCTTTGATTCTAAAGGACAAAAAGAATGGGTCACCACAATTCTCTACTAGTGTAACTTTGGGTTTCAGAGATAAGACATCTTCTTAATCAAGTGCTTGGCAGTACTACAAACTGTTAAATTAGCAACTTCTAATAGTGTTTTCTTAATTTAAGTCTCCTAAACTTTACCTATTTCTTTGCTCTTTCATTCTGACCCACCTATTAATTACAACACCTCTTCTCTATCATCCCTTATCCCTATACTCTGTTTTATTTATCCTGATAGTAACTGTCATTAGCTGCCAATTTAGAACAAGTGCAAGCTTCATAAGACATAGAGATTATCTGTTTTAGACACCACTGTATCTCCAACATTACTGACAACATCTATTAAAAAGTAAGTACTCAATAAGTATGTCAATGAATGGATGAATTTGTACTCTTAGCTATGTAAGAGCTATGTTCATACTCCTCAAAATCACGATCCCACCATAGGAAAAAAAGGGAAAGGGACAATTTTTGTGTTCCCAGGATTAGCATAAGATAATCGCCTACCATAAGAAGATAAGCCAAAATCCAAAAGACATGGCTACTTTATCTTGCTGGCCAGCAGTCAGTTTCTTAGACACATAGTAATGCTGTCACTGGTTCACTCACCATTCATGCGCCAGATCTTCACTTGACGGTCATCTGCCCCAGATACAATAAGGGGCATTGTGGGGTGGAAGGCAGCCCAGTTAACTCCACGATCATGACCCTGTAGAAAAAAATAAGTGTTCTTTTAAATAGTTTTATAACCATTACTCACAGCAAGTCAACGAAACATGCTAGTGGTTGTAAAAGATGCCTCTTATTTAGTCTTCGTGTGAGAAAGACTAAAGAGACTATGCTGCTCTAAGATTTGAACATCAGAATTACCACATCAATCCATCCAACATTATCCTAAATTCTCATGGGAATATCCAAATATGTATTTCTAACCCCATACTTAGTTTCATTTGCATTTAGGATATACTGCCTTGTTTTTTACTTATCTACTTACTGCATTATCTTACTTCTTCAACCAATTATTGACATCTTAGGTGTAAAGACTAATATTATAACTTAATGCAAAAACTCTCAAAGTGTGACCTAGAAACCCTTGGAGGACCCCCAGGTCCTTTTAGAAGTCTGCAAGGTTAAAACTATTTTTTTTTTTTAAATACTAAGACTATCTTTTTCATTCTTACCCTCTCATGACTATACTATACAGTCAGAGATGACATGTGTGATGTTGTCACTGCTCTGATGCTAATGCAATGTGTGTTGATATACTTTTATATGTTTAAAAGTTCTGAGTGTTAATTTCAAATATGGTTAAAAACTGACAGATATAACCCACATAAACAAAAATTCTTTGGGATCCTCAAAAAATTTTAAGGCCAAAAAGAGATCTTCAGACCAAAACTTTTAAAACTGTTGATTTTAAGATATCTTATATATATGGCTATACACTATACTGTGACAGAATGATAGATAAGGCAGTTCTGAATCAGCAGTATTTCTGAGAAGTATCACAGTGTGGTGGAAAGCACTGCAGACAGATCCACAAATCCTAGCTCTTCCATTTATTAAACATATATGGACTTTGATAAACTGCTTAATTTCTCTAAATCATAAATTTTTCATCCACAAACTGAGTCTAATAAAACCTACTTCAGTGGATAGCTGTGAGAATTAAATTAGTTAATTAAAAAAAAAAAATACTACTTCCCTTACACTTTTCTATTTTCCTACCAGGCACAAAAGTTACAGATGCCAGTACCTCAAACAGTGCCTGGCACTTAATGAGCACTCATTATAAATGTTTATTGAAGAAATGAATAAATGAATGGCATGCTGTGACCTTCCCCAGATGACAGCCCATATCTAGCCACTGGCTGTAGAGACAGGTACCTCTAGTACGTGCTTCACTACTGCATCAGTAGTTCCAAATAGATCAACCCCGGTTATTCCTCTCACATCGGACTCCACCGCACCAGGAGACAAGTTTTTTTTCCTTAGGCCTTTGAAGGGGGTGGGGGGGGGATGGGTTGAAGGATATAAACATAATGTTATCAAAAAGAGCATAGCATCAGAAATACTGATGGATACAGTGAAGACAACGAGAAAAAGAAATTGAGAAAGACTAAAGAAAAGAGACTCAAGAGCTCTTTCTGGAAATGTTCAAAAAATTAGAGTACATCCACTATCTTCTCTTCTGATCCCTCAGGACTTAGACTCATATTGGAATTTCTTCCTAGAGGTCAATCTGAATTTCTGATACAGTTATAACCTCCTCTTCACCAAATTTCACCTCAAGAGCTGTCTAATTCAGTTAATGCCCACTTTCCATTCTTCAGTGTGTGTTTTTTTTTTCCTTTTTTTACAGTTTTTGGCCGGGGCCGGGTTTGAACCCACCACCTCGGGTATACGGGGCTGGCGCTCTACTCCTTGAGCCACAGGTGCCGCCCCTTCCTTCAGGGTTCTTAAGTGTGGCCTCAATTTCCACTTTCAATTTCATGAAATCTATAGCAACTTTTTTTTCTTTTTTTGAGATAAGAGTCTCACATGTCGCCCT
>NW_003852486.1:566442-575293 GCF_000181295.1 Otolemur garnettii | reverse complement strand
AAATGTGAAAGAAAAGCCATGTGGGGAGCCCACAGCTCAGTGTTTCTCAAATTAGAAACTTTTAGGCAACTCATGGGGAAGGTGCAAATAGGTTATGGAAATTAGACCTATTAAATACAAATTGCTATTTTGTCAAAGATGCTGTAAAACCATGAACCAGGTAAAAACTGTACTTATACTTTGTGCTTGACTCTTGCATAGGGAACAAGGTAATTAAAACTGTCATGTCCTTTTAAGTTCTTGCTTAAAAGGCTGTTGATAGATCTGCATACATGTATTTCGCCATCAAAACCTTTGGAGGGTGGTCTCACTTGGCATAATTAGCCCATAATTTAAAAATAACAAGGCGCCAGGATAATAAGTTTGGTTTTTTTGAGACAGGGTTTCTCTCTGTCACCCTCGGTAGGGTGCTGTGGCATCACAGCTCACAGCAACCTCTAACTCTTGGGCTTAATCAATTCTCTTGCCTCAACCTCCCAAGTAGCTGGGATTACAGAAGCCTGACACAATGCCCGGCTATTTTTTTGTTGCAGTTGTCATTGTTGTTTAGCAGGCCTGGGCTGGGCTTGAACCCACCAGCTTCCATGTATGTGGCTGGCGCCCGACTCACTGAGCTACAGGCACCAAGCCAACAAGAATTTTATGTATAGAGGACCCACATCTGTGGATCAACAATGCTCAACTTTAAAAGTTGACTATTTGTGCTATAGTCAGATCCAAAATTTGATAACAATACTATACTACTTTACTTTTTTTTTTTTTTTTTAAGACGGAGCCTCAAGCTATCCCCCTGGGTAGAGTGCCATGGCATCATGCTCACAGCAACCTCCAATTCCTGGGCTCAAGTGAGTCTCCTGACTCAGCCTCCCAAGTAGCTGGGACTACAGGCGCCCGCCACAACGCCTGGCCATTTTTTGGTTGCAGCCATCATTGTTGTTTGGCGGGCCGGGCTGGGGATTCCAACCCACCACCTTAGGTGTATGTGGCTGGCGCCTTAGCCACTTGAGCCATAGGCGCCGAGCCACTACTTTACATTTTAAAAAATACTTTCTGCTTTCAAAACACTCTAACATATGTTATATGATTTGATTCTAGAAAAACAAACTTTTGGGATAAGCAAGCATGTATAATCATACTAATTTATAGATGAGAAAACAGAATTTGGACTAAAATTCTATCTCCAGAAGTATTTGGGGGAAAAGAATAAGATGAAATTACCTACTACATGTAAAATAAAAAACGAAATGAAAGACATTTACGTACAATAGAAGGAAAATAAAACCTAAATAGTTCAAGCCTAAATTATGCCATCTGTAGGAAAATATAAAATTTTGAGTTTAATGATTACATTTATATTCATTGCTTTAAAATTACAATATATCTCTTCTGTTATAGTAGCACCTACATATCAGCATGGAGAAGCAAGAATTTAAAAGGCCATGACAGTTCTAATTACCTTGTCCTTTTGTCCAAGATGAGCACTTAATAGGTGGACAGAAATAAATCTGATGCTTTATAAAAAATACACTTTCCCAAAGCTTCATAAATACATTATTGCTAGGATGCTGCCTTTCGCTTATTTCACTTGTCCTTTTAATAGGATCTGTCAACTTTTTCTAATGAGTCTGGTATATAACAAAGATAGACAGATATTAGGAACTTCACTTCCAATAACCTTCAACTATCACATTACAAGGAAAACTGTAAGACAGAATAGAAGCCTTTGTTGCACTATGTGTAATGATCCAGGAAGGGGAAGGGCAAAAACAGACAGATGAATAGTAACAGGCAGTGAAAAGATACTGAGAGAAGAAATTTTTAAGCCCTCAACAAGCCACTCACTAGGATTGAACGACAGATGGAAAATTTCTACAGAAGCTACCCAAATCCAGAGGGAAGAGAGAACACTCTCAGAATGGACCAGTTTGATGCATGCCTCCCAATAGGGACCAAGGGAAGCAGTAAAGAGAGGGATGAGGACAGGATTTGGCAGCATATTAATATTTTTTTAGTAGCTATTTCAAAGATTGAGTCCCAATTACATAGGCTTGACATGCAAAGGTACAAGCACATTAAAATAATTTAACTGTCAGTTTACTTGGAAGCTCAAGCTAAGAAAGTAAACTATCCTTTTTATCCAGGTTGTAAACATATTCCTTTTTACATAGTTTTTATCAGGCTAACACAAAAGATTCATCATAGCCAGGCATGGCAGCTCACACCTGCAATTCTAGCACTCTGAGAGGCTGAGGTAGGAAGATCACTTAAGGTCAAGAGTTCAAGATTAACCTGAGCAAGATGAGACTAAAATTAGAAAAAATTAGCTGGGCAGGGTAGCGTAAGACTATAGTCCTAGCTACTTGGGAGACAGACAGGAGGACTGCTTAAGCCTAAGAGTTTGAGGTTGTAGTGAGCTGTGAAGACATCACTGCATTTGTCTCCCTCTGCAACAGAGAAAGACAATGTAGAGGGAGAAAATGTCTCAAAAAAAAATCATCAAATTAAGTTCCGTGGGACTCAACTTCACGTAAGAAGTATCAATAGACATGATTTTCTTTCTATATTCTTTTACTGCTTATCTAGCTCAAAAAGAGACAGTCCAAAAAAAAAAAAATAATAATTTTCACTAGTCCTCTAAATTTGAGGGTATTCATTTTTACTCAGAACTGACTCTTCCCTCTTGGAAATACTAGCTCTATCTAGTTCTAACAGTTCTGAAAGCTAATTACTTTTTCTATGTTCAATCTTTTTGATGAACCCAAACAAAACAGATCCCTGCTGAAAGAGTATGGTATATTCTAGGGGAAAAAAAAGTTAAGTAAAAAAGTCTAACCCAAAAGCTGCTGCTTCTCAGTTAAATACAAAGCATTTCCTTCCACTCTGGTTAAGGGGATTTTAGAAGTCAAGAGAGTTATAGGTAGAGAAAAACACTTAGGAATGGTAAACAGAGCATTAACATTAGTACAGCAAGTAGTTAAGTTAGCACAAAATTTTCACTTTCACATATATTAAGCAAAGCAATTGCACTATTATTATACAGTAATGCATGTACTTCACACATTCAAGAGCAAGTATAAACCCTGTGGGGTCATACCTTCTCCCTCTCTTCTCTGATAGAGGGCCCTTAATTTTGATGCGAAAATGTTCTTTGTCCACAAAAAGTGAAGAAGAATATTTCTTGCCATGAGTATGAAATATTTGATTACCCCAGACTGCTTTAGCTAAACCCCAGGGAACCAGCTGTGCTAGCATCAGATGGTACAAACAGTACTCTCAGAGTTGAGCAGTCTAAATACTCTTTTCTTTTTTTTTGAGACAGAGTCTCAGTATGTCACCCTCGGTAGAGTGCTGTGGCATCACAGCTCAAAGTAGCCTCAATTCTTGGGCTTAAGTGATTCTCTTGCCTCAGCCTCCCAAGTAGCTGGGACTACAGGTGCCCGCCACAACACCCGGCTATTTTTTATTGCAGTTGTTGTTTAGCTGGCCCGGGCTGGGTTATGTGGCTGGCACCATAACCACTGTGCTACGGGTGCCAAACCTCTAAATATTCTTTTCAACCCCATTAACCCCTAATGCCCTAAAGCTTTAGTTTAGGTATGTAATAAATTAACTTCTTTATGATCTAGAATGGCATGAGCTTTATACCAATCATTCTTGGAAAAACTAAGTAAACAGTCATGTAAAGTATTTTTTGCAGCACTTAATTCTTTCACAGAACTCAGGTTGGAAAAGGATATTCTAAATAATCACCCCTGATCAGATGGAACAGCATGAACTAGAATCCAACACCATCGGGCTCCTATATCCTGAGACAGAGAGGGTGCTTTGAATGTGTACACAGGGAGAAACCATGGAAAGCTACAGTGAGGTTATTGGGAGAGTGGATGCTGAGTTCCCTGGTACTGCTGGTGAGGATGGCTGGTCATATCTGGGTGTACTTCAAAAAATCTAGCCAGTCTGATGAAAAACTGCAATGGCAAAGCCCTAAAGAAAGAGAGTACCGTTGCCCTATCTCTAGTACAATCTTGGGTATATAACTACCTTTAATTCTAAACCTCTGAAAACTGTAAAGACAGCATGATCTCGACTCAAGGCTCTAATCTACAACTGTCCTCATCTTTCTTTGGCTTATTTGTATGCTACATTAATACAGGGTGGACATAAAGTTCATGTACAATTTAAAATAGTTTAACACAGTAAATTGTGCACAAACTTTATGGAAACCCTGTACGCACAACTGCTACTGAATGCTATATCCAGGAACCCAAAATTTCAATCTGCCGTTCATTATTGGTTTGTAAGAATAATTACCACATTTCCCTATCCTATCATGCAACAAGGGAGTTGGGATAAATTATACCTCAGCGGCACAATGCAGAAGGGTAACTCCTTCATTACCACAAAGAACCAGGCATGGACCTATGAGGGAGTCTTCCTTTTATGAAATGAAACACTGTTTTGTAGTCTAGCCACTGACATTTCAGAAAATTCAAATCTCTAAGAATTTCTAAGGCAACAAATAGAGATAATTATCAAGTTATAAGTAAATACCGCGAGGCAGAGAACCACAGCATTTCACGTCTCATTTCTCTGTTTCCAATACAAAGAATTTCCATCTGTCTGACAGGTACGGTCCTCCTGTCTCTGCATTTAAACTCTCTAGTTAGCAATTTCTTAGCTCTCCTTTATGTAGGACTAAACATTTAAACCCTATCTCAAAATTATGAAATGTAAACTGTGACAGGAAGAATTATCTCAACTATTCAAAATCTACAAATTAATTTCTGTTCCTAGAAGCCTGCCTATTAAAAATCTGACCATTAAAGGGTATTCTGGACATAAAAATCACCAACTCCCCATCCCAACCATGCTCCTTATACTAGAAGGAACCTAACAGAGGGCTTTTTCCTATTTCTAAACAAAACAAAACAACACAAGGATCCAGTTTCCCTGCATCAATATATTATCAAAATTTCTTTTTGTCCAAAATATTACTATTTTTTTTTTTTTTTTGAGACAGAGTCTCACTTTGTCACACTTGGCAGAGTGCCGTGGCATCATAGTTCACAGCAACCTCAAACTCTAGAGTTTAAGCGATTCTCTTGTCTCAGTCTCCTGAGTAGCTGGGACTACAGGCCCACCACACTGCCCAGCTATTTTTAGAGACAAGGTCTCGTCTTGCTCAGGCTGGTCTCAAACCTGGGAGCTCAGGCTTTGGCCTCCCAGAGTGCTAGCCGGGCGTGAGCTACCACACAAGCTTGATAGTTTTTCTTTTTTTTTTTGAGAGAGTTTTATTATGTAGCCCTTGGTAGAGTGCCATGGCATCACAGCAACCTCAAACTCTTAGGCTTAAGCGATTCTCTTGCATCAGCCTCCCAAGTAGCTGCGACTACAGGTCCTTGCCACAATGCCCAGCTATTTTTTTGTTGTTGTTGCAGTTGTTTAGCTGGCCCAGGCCGGGTTTGAACCTGCCACTCTCAGTGCATGTGGCCTGGTGCTGCAACCACTGTGCTATAGGTGCCGAGCCGAGGCTTGATATTTTTCTTATTTTAACAGAAAGCTTGATTATTAATCAAATACCCTGATGGTATATAGATTTTAACTAAAAACTGATCTAATTTAAAGTTAACATTTCTTCAAATCAAATGAATTTTCTAGAGTAACCACTTTTACAGAATACCTTCAATATGAAGAATCATCAAAACAGATTCACTACCCTCAGAAATAAAGATGCTATTACAAGGGAATGAAATATTTTAAATCGTCCTTTTCTAAGTCAACTATCCTCACTATTTTAAGCAATTGCAGTTTTGCACCAGAGATGACCAGGTTGTCCCCTGAACTTGGGCAGCTCACCAGAAATATCCCAAACGCGCACAGTCTGATCCAGGCTGGCTGATACAACCAAGTCTTCTGAGGGGTGAAACTGAGCACACATTACATAATGGTTGTGCCCTGTTAACACACTGTAAGAAACAAAAAAAGATAAACAACAAATTAGAGGTGGGAATCAATAAATTCTTAAACTAAATACCTTTTCCCATATTTAACAGATGTTATATTTTTATGGAGAGAAAAACAGGTCATCCTAATAATTCTGAATAAGAATATTAAGCAAGGTCAATTGTTTTAACAATAGCTCTCTTCTTGACTCTAATGCTTTAGTATTTAAATATTACTAATTTCAGGAGAAGTGAGATTGCACAGCTCTTCTCTCAGATTGAAGAAATATTAAAATATCAAAATAGAATCTTTCTGATTCAAACTAGGAATTATCTATTAGATTTTAGTAGGAACTGAATCTTTTGGGGGGTGGGGGATGATAGGTGCCCACCACAATACCAGGCTATTTTTTGTTGCAGTTGTTATTGTTGTTTAGCTGGCCCGGGCTGGGTTCAAACCTGCCAACTTCGGTGTATGTGGCTGGCACCATAACCACTGTGCTATAGGCACTGAGCCCTCAGTTGTCCTTGTTTTAGCAGGTCCAGGGCAAGGTTGAACCAGCCAGCCTTGGTGTATGTGGCTGGCACCCTACCCACTGAGCTATGGGCACTGCCCAGGAACTGCATCTTAAAGGACATACATAATTTTAAACTGTCCTTACCTCTTCATGGAAAGTTCTATATAGAGCTGCAGCCATAAATACAAAGTAGGACAGAGGTCTAGACTTTGACTCAGGTTTTATGGGAAAGGGAGTGAAAACCAGCTAAAAGTTCATACTCTAAAAGGTTAGTAATATGACCTTTTTTCTCTAGTAAGAAATTATCAGAAGATCCAAATTCATACATTATTAACAAGATTGACTTTTTTTTTTGAGACAGAGTCTCATTTTGTTGCCCTTGGTAGAGTACCACAGCTCACAGTAACCTCAAATTCTTGGGCTCAAGTGATTATTGCCTTTTTCTTTTTTCTATAGAGACAGAGTCTCACTTTATTGCCCTCAGTAGAGTGCCGTGGCATCACACAGCTCACAGCAACCTCCAACTCCTGGGCTTAGGCGACTCTCTTGCCTCAGCCTCCCAAACTGCTGGGACCATGGGTACCCGCCACACCTGGCTATTTTTTTTGTTGCAGTTTGGCCGGGGGCTGGGGGCTAGGTTCAAACCCACCACCCTCGGTCTATGGGGCTGGTGCCCTACCTACTGAGCCACAGGCGCCACCCTCAAGTGATTCTCTTGCCTTAGCCTCCCAAGCAGCTGGGACTACAGGCACCAGCCACAATGTCCAGCTATTTTTAGAAACTGGGTCTCGCTGTTGCTCAGGCTGATCTCAAACTCGTAGCCTCATGCAATCCACCTGACTCAGCCTCCCAGAGTTCTAGGATTACAGGTGTGATCCACTGCGCCTGGCAAGACTGACTCTATATTTATCATTTTGTACTTAGAAGCATTTTATACACATAAAATGAATACAATCAGTAATTAGTCAGCAGACATGTTTCACTTGAGAAAGGAGATGATTGTTCTGAAGAGAAGCTGATTATGAAAAACTACAAATTAAGATTCTTTTCAGCCCTCTGCTTCCTACTTTACCAGACACAGGTTCTAGACTGCCAGTTCCATACTCGGATGGTCTGATCATCTGAGGCACTCAGAATCCAAGGATACTCCTGAAAGATATTTCCAGACAAAAGCTTTAAACATTAAACAAACTTGTTCTGTCAGGCTCCTATAATCATTTTTCTCTTTTAGAATAGCATTCTGCTGCCTAATACCTCAGCTATATAACAATGAGGCTGGCTACCTCCTCTTTCCCATCTTTCCAGAGGCTTTCCCCAACTCTGGCACTTTACCCTGTAAGAATTAAGAATGGAGTACAGACAAATAACAGATTCACAGCGGCAGACAGCACAATATGTACTTACATTTACTTTTACATATTACGTGTGTTTATATGCAATTAATCTTATAAATGAAGATTCTGTGAAAGCTCCTCTTTTAACTCTATGATGGGAATACCGTTTTATAGCCTGACTTCTTCCAGTCAGACCATCCAATTTCAAAAACTTCCCAAGTCTTAGTAACCAAAGCAAAAAGTAACAGGTAAAGACTATTTAGCCTTTTTGGAGTAAATTTGCCAAGAAAAGGAAGTATTCTTTTGTTGTTAAGACAGAGTCTCACTTTGTTGCCCTTGGTAGAGTGCCACGGTGTCATAGCTCACAGCAATGTCAAACTCTTGGGCTTAACTGATCCCCTTGCCTTAGCCTCCTGAGTAGCTGGGACTACAGGTGCCCACCACAACGCCCAGCAGAAGTATTTTTTATTTATAGATGTATCTCCAGTGTTTAGCACAGAGCTTAGCAAGTAAAAGGCACACAAATATTTATTGAGCTGAAACACTAAAAGAAAATAACTTTCTAAGTAGATGGCAACTTGCTCTAGGCCAGGGTCTTCAGAAAGTCCTTTATGACAACAACAAACACCTTCTACCTAATAGATTATCTTATTGAGAAGTTCTGGTTCACAAATGTTTCAGTTGTAAATTTTTCTTTCTCCTAAAATTTTTAAAATTTAAGAAATAAACTATATTCAACCAATAAATTCTTATTTATTTCATTATATTCTTTCTAACTTAATTTAAGAAACTTAGTTTACTGAGATCCAAAGAACAGCACAAGTTTTTTCCAATGGCACAGGATTATAGGGAAATCCTGCTAGTTTGTGACTGGATTAAAAATTTGAGAGTTTTTAATATGTAACTCAGGATCTAAATCTACTACGATACCTGACAGATCAAAGGTGGCAGCAACCCCGGCTAAGTGAACAGCCTCCACTAGATCTGACAAATCACACCCCACTATCCTAGGATTTGGGGATCCTGGTGTGATTGTTTTCTTTCTTTTTTTTTTTTT
>NW_003852486.1:564000-565335 GCF_000181295.1 Otolemur garnettii | reverse complement strand
TTTTTTTTTTTTTTTTTATAGAGACAAGAGTCTTACTTTGTTCCCCTCGCTAAACTGTCGTCGTGTCACAGCTCATTGCAACCTCCAGCTCTTGGGCTTACACGGTTCTCTTGCCTCAGCCTCCCAAGTAGCTGGGACTACAGGTACCTACCACAACACCCAGCTATCTTTTGTTGCAGTTTGGCAGGGGCTAGGTTCGAACCCACCACCCTCAGTATATGGGGCCAGTGCCCTACTCAGTGAGGCATAGGTGCCGCCCATATTTTGGTATTTCTAAATAGGTCAGAACCTTGGTAGGAAGCTTGGTTAAAGATAAGAGGAAAAAAGAACAAGAATAAAAATACTGGTCAGCTAAACAGTGTGGGGCTAGAGGAGTAGGGAAAAGGTTAGGGAAATGCTGAAGATAAAATTATGGAAGCTTTTCTTTCTTTGGAGAGAAAGCATGTCTATTTAATAACAGGAGACAAGGTACTCACTTATCCAAGGCTTAACCTGAAATTCTTCTTTCTATTATATTAATTGTGTGAATACAGACCCCTAAATGCTTTATCTGTTACCTTTAAAAAGTAGGACAGACACCATGACTCCAAAGGAAGCAACAATGTAACACATAGCATCTGCTTCTTAAGCTAACTTGGTGGCAAATGATGCCCAGATATTTGTGCTCTCTACTCACCAAGGAAACTTCAGTTTACTGCTATGGAAAATGCTATACTGCTCAGTTAGGCTGAGCTAAGCAGAGAAACGAAACTGTGTCAACTACCAAAACACCAGGCATGGATGGACACAAATGAAGACACTAAAACCAGAACAATATATATAAGACAGCTCATCTTCTGGCCAGCCACAATGGCTTGCACCTGTAATCCTAGCACTCTGGGAGGATGGGGTGGTAGATTACCTGAGGTCAGGAGTTCAAGACCAGCCCAAGCAAGAGCAATGCCTGGTCTCTACTAAAATAGAAAAACTGAGACAAGAGGATTGCTTGAGCCCAAGAGTTGAGGTTGCTGTGAGCTGTCATGATGCCATGGCACTCCACCTAGGGCCATAGAGTGAGATTCTGTCTCAAAGAAAAAAAAAAAAAGACAGCTCATCTTCTTCATTCAGAAAACGCCCCCCCAATTATAAAAATGAGAGATCAGAAGCATTTTTTTCTATTTCATTTAATAAAAAAAATTTTTTTTAATATTTATTTATAATCTTTCTGGACCAGCTTGTTACTATTCTTTTTCTTTAAATTTTGAATTTTTCTTTTGTAAATTATCATTTCCTATAACAAATTCAGCCAACCCAGAAGTATGGTCTTCCAAACGAGAATGTAACACATAGCATCAG
>NW_003852486.1:562378-563802 GCF_000181295.1 Otolemur garnettii | reverse complement strand
TTTTTTTTTTTTTGGCTGGGGCTGGGTTTGAACCCACCACCTCCGGTATATGGGGCCAGCACCCTATTCCTTTGAGCCACAGGCGCCACCAGCTATTTTTTTTTTTTTAAGAGACGAGGTCTCGCTCTGACTCAGGCTAGTCTTGAACTCGTGAGCTCAGGCAATCCACCTGCCTCAGCCTCCCAGAGTGCTAGGATTACAGGTGTGAGCCACCACGCCTGGCAGCATCAGCTTTTTAAAGGCAAGCTTCTTTTCCATCATGCTTAACACTACTAAAGCCTTAGCATGTAATTATAGTGGCTGACACTAGGTAGATGCTCAGTTAAGTATGAGTACAAAGGAAAAAAGGGCAAATAACATGAAAAATAAAAGTACTCCAATTCTTTTACCTTCTTGGGTTCAATCATCTAACATATAAGTACACAAAAATTAGATAATGCCACAAAAAATACTCTTTAATTGCTTTTTTTTCCCTTATAGAGTTTAGTGTTTTAAATTTTCTTCACCTTGACTGCATCAATGTACACAGCTATGATTTAATAAAAATAAGTAAATAAATTTTCTTCATTTTTAGCTTCAAATTACAGTGGAAACTTTATAGTTGACCACCTCCCTACACTGACTACCTCCCTAATTTGACCTTCTTTTCACAGACAGGATATGCACATGTATGTATCAGTACAGTAGGCCTAGTTCTTTATGTTGACCATCTCCATATGTTGACCAGTTTGTGACAGTCCCTTGAGTGGTCACCTTACAGACTTTCTACTGTATTTTGATTCTTTTAATGTCCTGCCAAACTCCAGAATTGTTAGTCCAAAACAGTTTTAAACTAATATTGTGGCCATTTATTGGGCTCTGTTTCTCACTCTTTAGGATTATACTAATGTTACATTTATCTGGGTATAGGAAGCAATAGAATGATCTACAGACATGACTTTTCTAGATAATTCCCCTTCCTATGAAAAAGTTTTTAACTTTATTAATCATCAAAGAAATGTAAACTAAAGCCACAGCATAACAAATCACATCCACCACCTAGCTAATAGAGAATTCCTTTATTTTAATAATAGCTTTATCAAGATACATTTCAAATACCATACCATTTACTCATTCAGTGGTTTTTAGTATATTCAGTTGTGCAACCTTCACCACAATATTTTCTTTTTCTTTGAGACAAAGTCTCACTCTGTGCCCTGCATAGAGTGTTATGGCATCATACCTCACAGAAATCTCATACTCTTGGGCTTGAGCAATTCTCTTGCCTTAGCCGCCGAGTAGCTGGGACTATAGGCATTCCCCACAATGCCTGGCTAGTTATTTTCTTCTTTCTTTTTTGAGACAGTGTGTCACTACATCACCCTTGGTAGAGTGCCATGGCAACACAGCTCAGAGCAACTGCTAAGTCTTGGGCTTAAGCAATT
>NW_003852486.1:557585-561890 GCF_000181295.1 Otolemur garnettii | reverse complement strand
GCCTTAGCCGCTTGAGCCACAGGCACCGAGCCTGTCGAACTTCTGAACTCAAGCCACCTACCCACCCTGGCCTCCCAGAGAGCCCTTCACTACCAATTTAAAACACTTATCACACTAAACAGAAACCCATGCCTATTAGCAGTCACTCTCCATTTCCTTTCAACCACTTGACCCTAGATAATCAGTATACTTCTTTCTTTCTCTATAGATATAACTATTCTGGACATTTCATAAATAGAAGATAACTTCTTTCCCAAAATATTACTAATCATTTTGGGAAAAATGTTTTTCTTAAATAACATTCAGTTTTTTTCCTTTCTTAAACGGATTATAAGAAATCCAAGGCTTTCAGCCAGAGATGCCATCTTTCAGTAATTCACCAAAATGACGAACACAAAGGGAAAAAGGAGAGGCACCTGATACATGTTTTCTAGGCCTTTTAGAAAACATGGAGTTGTTCCTTTGGCCACATACATGCGAATCTATAAGAAAGGTGATATTGTAGACATCAAGGGAATGGGTACTGTTCAAAAAGGCATGCCACACAATGTTACCATGGCATAGCTGGAAGAGTCTACAATGTTACCCAGCATGCTGTTGGCATTGTTGTAAACAAACAAGTTAAGGGCAAGATTCTTGCCAAGAGGATTAATCTTCCTATTGAGCATATTAAGCACTCTAAGAGCCGAGATAGCTTCCTGAAACGTGTGAAGGAAAATGATCAGAAAAAGAAGGAAGCCAAAGAGAAAGGTACCTGGGTTCAACTGAAGCGCCAGCCTACTCCACCCAGAGAAGCCCACTTTGTGAGAACCAACGGAAAGGAGCCTGAGCTCCTGGAACCCATTCCCTATGAATTCATGGCATAAAGCATATAACACAGCACACAGGAGTACCAGTGGACCCATGCTTTTAGGTGCAAGAACCTATTTACTCTCCATGAGCTCATGGCATAATAGGTGTACAGCATAGCACACAGGATAACCAATTAGACCTCATGTAACAGTGATACAAGGTGCTGGAACCTATTTCCCATGAATTCAAAAGTCAATGTTTTGTCACATTCAATGGCAAGGTGCCTCCCTGAGCTACTGGAGCCTCTTCCCTATGAATTCATGGGATGGTAGTTAAAAACAATAGCCTAAAAATGTGTGCTGTTCGTTCACTACAAATGTGAATTTTTTTTTTTTTTTGCCACAAAGAATTATTAAACCAAATTTTAATGTATCCCAAAAAAAAAAAAAAAAGAAGAGAAACCCAAGTTAACCATTCTTCTTATTATTTTTTTAGACAGAGTCACCCTGGGTAGAGTGCTGTGGCATCACAGCTCATAGCAACCTCTTAACTCTTGGGCTTAAGTGATTCTCTTGCCTCATCCTCCCAAGCAGCTGGGACTACAGGCACCCACCACAAAAGTTAACCATTCTTGATACTCAATATTCATCACTATAAATAACAAATATGATATTAGAAATATGACAATGAGGTGATACTCTTAGGGGCTATTGAGATCGAGCTGGTGGTTTGAGGTTACACTGCCCCCAGAAAACTAGAAAACAGAAAAAACTGTCCATCCTAGGGCAGTGCCTGTGGCACAAAGGAATAGGGCACCGGCCCCATGTACTGGAGGTGGTGGGTTCAAATCCAGCTCCGGCCAAAAACTGTATAAACAAAACAAAACAAAAAAACTGTCTATCCTATAATTCTAAAACCTCTTTTCCCTGCAGGCTTCTGTCACTCTTCACTCCTATCACGTAAATTCTGCTGCATAATCTATAACTTCTCAAAGGAACTTATGAAAGAGACTTAACCTTTTTTATGAAGTAAATTTCACTGATTTGGCTAGATACATAAACTTGACGAAAATGACTTATATAAGCAAATAGAGTGCAAATTTTGATTTTTATAGTTTCCAAGTTACAGGCCATAACGTTTCCCTTTATCACAGTCTTCTTTAAAGGACTGCCTATAATCGTGTGTTTCTTCACTTCACATCAAGGTGCTAAGATCACTAATGCCCTCCTAATTAAGCAGTTTCCAAGGATACTTCTCAGTCTTGATCTTATTCTGACCATTTTCTCCATCTCCAAATTCTCTTCCTCCTTAGCATCCAAAAGGCTTCTGTGTTTCCCTCCTGGTTCACCTCCAACCCCTCAAATCAAATCACTCTTTCCTATTTCAACTCTACTTCCTCTCTCTTTTAAATGATGGTTTTTCTCCTTATTTAACCTACTCTCTGATATCTTCTACTACTTCTCCTGTGGCTCCCTCCTTCATAATGAGAACTTACAAATACATCTCTAGTACAGATATACCTACATTAGACTGTCCCTTAGGCCCCTCAAACTCACCAAAGCCCAAAATGGAATTCATTATCCATCTGGTGGTTTGAGGTTCCACTGCCCCCAGGATACCTAAAACCTAGAAAACAGAAAAAACTGTCCTTCCTATAATTCTAATATCTCTTTCTCTAAAGGCTTCTGTCACTCTTCATTCCTGTCATGTAAATTTTGCTGTATCATCTATAACTTCCCAAAGGAGCTTATGAAAGAGACTTAACCTCTCTCCTACTCCAGAAAATCATACTCCTCTTGATTTTCCTTTCTTAGTTAATAACATTTCTTCCACCCAGTAACCTAAACAAACTAGGAGGCTGAAAGTCATCTCATTGATTTCCCTTTATTGGCCCTCCACCATCTATTCAATAGACTCATTCAACAGACTTCACTAATTCATTTCCTGATGCTCTCATATCCATCTCTCCTTCCCATTCAAATGCTACTGCCTAAGCTCCGGTCTCACATCTCTCACATAAACATTCTCTTAATGGGTTTCCCTGCCTCTAGTCTTGCCCAAATCATCCAATCTTTTCTTTACACTACTGCCCACATAATTTTTAAAAAAATATGTAAATCTGATATAACTCTGGTACTTAAACCCCTTTAATAGCTCTTGTTACCTATATGATAACATCCAAACTCCTAAGCACCATAAACAGGTACTCCATGATCTGGCCCTCTCTTCTTGTGCTCCCTCCCTACTTTTTCTCTAGGTCTTTTCCATATACAATTAATTAGAGTTTCTCAAAGGTATCCAGCTATGCCATGCCTTTTGTCCTAGCACCTGGACTCTCTATTTCACTTTAAATATATGTATCATATCATTCACCAAACTGTACATGCTATTATTTGGGTATATTTTTATCTCTTCTATTAGAATAAAAGCTCCTGGGAAACAGAATCCATTTCTTGTTTTTGAAATCTTTTGAAATTATCAAAAAAGAAAACAGTGTCTAGTATACAGTAAGGATTCAACAAACCTTTGCTGGCTAAGTTCTTTGGATAATGTCATCAAAAATCTAAGCTCTGCATAAATGAGTTGTACTATCTTTTAGTCTCTTCCATAATCCCCACATCGTTCTGTCTCCTTTATTTCCAATCATGACAGAACCTGTACCTTAATCTTATAGTCATCTCCTCCAGAAACAAACAGTGGCTGCTGCTTATGGAAGTCAATGCCTCGCACTGGACCTGAGGGAGAAGGCAGGCAATATATGTTAGAGAGATCTATCCTTTTTAACCTCTAATCCTTTTAAAGATTTTTCAGTTCAATCACTTCCACATTCTTTAATCATAGAGGAATCAATCTCAAACAAGGCTTAATACCTCAGAATATAATAAATACTTCTATTTCTTTTAACTTCCACCTAGACACTGTCTTACCATCATGTTCGTCAAACTTGTCAATGAGAGTGCACATCCGATAGTCCCATAACTGGATGACACCATTGTGTAAACTAGTCAGAATCCAGGGTCTTTTGGGGTGAAAGCTGAGCCCTAAAAAAAACAGAAAATGATGCAATGAGCTAAGTAACCTCCCATGATGTCACTTTCTATCAATTCTGATAAGCTAGGTTTATCCTGGGTTCATTCATTCATTCAATATATCTGACAATTTTTTTTTATTGGATGTTAGATATTGTTAAATTTTATGCTGTCAGATGATTTCTTTAAGTATTACTGGTCATTGTTCTAGAATGCAGTTACCTAGAATCAACTGATCCTTTCAAGTCTTGCTTTTAAGTCTTGTTACAGTGGATTATAGCAGCCTTTAGTCTAGATCAGTGGTTCTCAACCTTCCTAATGCTGAGACCCTTTAATACAGTTCTTCGACCATTTAATACAGTTCCTCATGTTGTGGTAACCCCCAACCATAAAATTATTTTCGTTACTACATCATTAACTGTAATTTTGCTACTGTTATGAATAGTAATGTAAATATTTGATATGCAGGATGTATTTAGGCAAC
>NW_003852486.1:556519-557488 GCF_000181295.1 Otolemur garnettii | reverse complement strand
ATGGCATCACAGCTCATAGCAACCTCCAACTCCTGGGCTCAAGCAAGTCTCCTGCCTCAGCCTCCCGAGTAGCTGGGACCACAGGCATCCAACACAATGCCCGGCTATTTTTTTGGTTGCAGCAGTCATTGTTGTTTGGTGGGCCTGGGCTGGATTTGAACCCGCCACCTTAGGTGTATGGGCTGGTGCCTTAGCCACTTGAGCCACAGGCACCAAGCCAGTAATACCCTTCTGAGGTCTTTATATGAAGCCATGACATCTTCCCACTTTGGCTACTAGGAACACAAACTATTCCTAGCACTGTGTGAACCCTAGAGATTCTGCTTTCTCCTTTCCAATGGCATCTCTCTAGGTTTTGGAGAATTTTCTCACACACATGCAGATCGGTACTCAAAAGGCTGAAGGCAAAAAAATTTTTTTTGAGACAAAGTCTCATTATGTCTCCTTCAATAGAGTGCCATGATGTCACAGCTCATAGCAACCTCAAACTCTTGGGTTTAAGCAATTCTCTTGCCTCAGCCTCCCAAGTAGCTAGGACTACAGGCACCCACCACAATGCCCGGCAATTTTTTTCTGTTGCAGGTGTCACTGTTGTTTAGCTGGCCCCAGCTGGGTTCGGTGCATGTGGCGGGCACTGTAACCACTGCAGTATAGGCACTAAGCCCGCCACAAACTTTTTTTTTTTTTTTTTGGGAGACAGAGTCTCAAGTTGTCACCCTGGTTAGAGTGCCATGGCATCACAGCTCATAGTAACCTCCGACTCCTGGGCTCAAGCGATTCTCTTGCCTCCGCCTCCCACTCAGTGGGACTATAGTGCCTGCCACAACACCTATATGCAGGATGTATTTAGGCAACCCCTGTGAAAGGGTCGTTCGATCCCCAAAGGGGTCGCGACCTGAAGGTTGAGAACTGCTGGTCTAGATCTAATTTGGAACCACTGTTAAAAGTAATACCATTCTTTTTTTTTTT
>NW_003852486.1:554872-556499 GCF_000181295.1 Otolemur garnettii | reverse complement strand
CTCCTGGGCTCAAGCGATTCTCTTGCCTCCGCCTCCCAAGTAATTGGGACTACAGGCGCCCGCCACAACGCCTAGCTATTTTTTGTCTGTAGTTATTGCTGTTTGGCAGGCCCAGGTTGGATTTGAACCCGCCAGCTCTGGTGTATGTGGCTGGCACCTTAGCTGCTTGAGCTACAGGTGCCACCACAACCAAACTATTTTTTGATTGCAGTTATCATTGTTTAGCAGGCCCAGGCTGGGATCAAACCTGCCAGGGTTGGTGCATGTGGCTGGTGCCCTGCCCACTGAGCTATGGGCACCACCTGCTACAAAAATTTATTTCTTAAAGATCATTAATTATTTCTGAAAGAAGTTCCAAGCACATTAAGTATATTCTTTTTTTTTTTTTAAACAGAGTTTTACTTTGTTGCCCTCAGTACAGTGCTGTGGCATCACAGCTCACAGCAACCTCAAACTCTTGGGCTTAGGCAATTCTCTTGCCTCAGCCTCCTGAGTAGCTGGGACTACAGGCGCCCACCATAACGCCTGGCCATTTTTTTGTTGCAGTTGGCCGGGGCTGGGTTTGAACCTGCCACCCTCAGTGGCAGCTGGCGCCTTACTCATTGAGCCATAGGCGCTGCCCCCTTTTTAAATTTTTGATCAACATAATTTAACTGTAAGGTCCAAGTGTGTTATAAGATAAAAAAAGATTGAGAAACACTGGCATAAGGGTATCCCTGCAGATCTCCAGTGCTCTAAGCAGCATCCTCTTGTCCGGTATTTTGCTCAGCAAATTATAGCTATCTTTGCTTCCTCAAACGTCTGTCTCCTCAGACAGAAAGATCATAGGACTCTTTCTTCTCTATTCACTACAACCTGGAAACTCTCCCCAGGCAGTAACCTAAGACAATGGTAGGACTTGCCTTTATTTATTTCTCTTCTCTCAAGAATCACTTTCCTGTACTGTTGTCCAATGTCTGAAAACCTTTGTTTCATACATTTTGTTCAGCTGCTTAAGATGGAAAGGAAAATCTGATCTTTGTTACTCCCTCATAAATGGAAATGAAAGTTCCCATAAGTAACAACTATTACAGTCTGGAGTACAACCTTTCAGATTTTTTTTTTATAGATTTATTTCATTTTATTTTATTTTTGGTCAGGGCTGGGTTTGAACCCACCACCTCCGGCATATGGGGCCGGTGTCCTACCCTTTTGAGCCACAGGCGCCGCTCCAACCTTTCAGATTTTTAATGTAGTTATTATTATTTTATTATTCTAAGAAAATGAGACTCTCACTATAATGTTCTGCAAACTTCTCACTTAACGATACAGTATGGATCTCATTACATTGAAATATATATAAATACATGTATAGCCTCACTCTTTTTAACAACTACAAGGTACAAATGGACCACATTTATATTATTCTGAAAGGCATTTAAATTCCCCCCCACCCAGGGCAGTGCCTGTGGCTCAGTGAGTAGGACACGGGCCTCATATACTGAGGGTGGCAGGTTTGAACCTGGCCCTGGCCAAACTGCAACAAAAAAATAGCAGGGCGTTGTGGCGGGCACCCATAGTCCCAGTTACTTGGGAGGGTGAGGCAAGAGAATCACCTAAGCCCAAGAGCTGGAGGTTGCTGTGAACT
>NW_003852486.1:516527-553859 GCF_000181295.1 Otolemur garnettii | reverse complement strand
GGCACCTGTATTCCCAGCTACTGGGGAGGCTGAGGCAAGAGAATCGCTTGAGCCCAAGAGCTGGAGGTTGCTATGAGCTATAATGCCACTGCACTCTACCAAGGCCACACAGTAAGACTCTGTCTCAATAAAAATAATAATAAAATAAAATAAAATATATTCTTAATGGTACTCAACCTTCATGATTTAAATTCCCACAAGCTTTAGAAACTGCTCAAAACATATTCTCACTTTAATAATGGCCTTCAGTTTTTAAACTAATGAATTTACACACCAAGCACCATTAATACTTTCCATATTCTTTCTCATTTTAATTGTCTCTAAAAGAGAATAATACTCACACTTTACAGAGGAGGACATAGGAGATTTAGATGTTAAGTAAGTCCTGCAAGGTCCTTCAGCTTATTAACGGATTATAAAGCAAACCCATCTGACTCTGAAGACCAAGTTCCTAACCACTTTGCTTGAGATGCTGCATTTTACTAAATATTCCAGATATATTTTTTCCAGGTCTCATGAGACCTTACTTCTCTGACTTTCCTATTCTAACAATTCTGAAAGACTACTACTGAGATCTCAGTCTTTTACTCTGTATCCCCATCGACCTATACTCCAGTTTCACAGTTGCCATACATAGCAAAAAAAAAATACAAAATGGCCAGTAATATTTGAATTTCAAAACAACGAACAATACTAAAAAAGTATCCACTGTTTGTCTGAAATTTAACCTCAAAAGGTTATTATTACAAGTCCATGTGTCTTGTATTTTATCTGACAATTCTATCAAGCTCCGACTTTATTGGGGTTACAAGCCTCAATCGCCTACTTCCGGGTAGAAAATAAAGCCCAAGGGAGGCACTGGCTGTTGAGATGGTGCAGCCAATGTCCTTAAATTGAGGTACCCAGTGCTCATCTCTGAAAAAGCTACTGACTCAGGTCCTGTGAAAGAAATCAAGGCTCGATCCCTAGAGCCACTCCGCTAACAGCCACAGCTCTCTTTGCTTGTAAAGTCTTAAGAGAAAAAAAAAGTTGTTTGTTGGAAAAAGCCAACAGGTCACGGGGTCTTTGGAAAAAAAGAATAAAAAAGCGACAACACAGCCCCCAAAAGTGAAATAGAGAAGGAACAGGGAGAGGGCATAAATAATCCCTAGCGGTGCAAGAACCGCGTTATAGGTAAATAAAAGCTCGAGGACACGTCAAAGAAGAGAAGGAGAACTGCCCGCCAGGCCTAAACTCTCTCCCTCCCGTCCGATGGGCCCGATGCTGCGGGCACGTCTGCCCATTCTCTCTTCCCCTGTGTCGCCCTTGCCCCGACATCAAGCCTCCACGTTCCCTCTTTTCTTCTCCACTACCTTTGACTCGCGCGCTCTTGGTCTCAAATTTGGTTAGCATCCTTCAGGCCTCGGAATCCGACGTCCTAATCGCAGCCCCGCCACTCCCCGCTGCCCTTCGGACGCTTCCACGTCAGCGACACTGGGCCGCGGCTCCCGGAAGCTCCTGGGGAAATGAACTTCCGGTCTCTGGGGCTCCGGGCCACAGAGACTGCGTCGGTTGCAGCCTAGAGAGGTCGCTATCCGACGGGAGGAAAACCGAGGCTTCCGCTCAGCTGAGAGGCAAGATGGCCACGGCTGGGGGCGGCTCTGGGGCTGACCCGGGAAGTCGGGGTCTTCTTCGCTTGTTTTTCTGCGTCCTACTGGCAGGTGAGGTCTCCTTCCCCGTGAGATTTGTTCTGTGAGGGTAGTTCTCGGAATCGGCCCAGCCGTGAGCGCCGCCGTCTCCTTAGTGGTCCCTTCTGCTCCTCTGTCCCCCCACCCTGTAAATCCTCCTTCTCTTTCGTTCCCACAACAGAAGTTCCCCCTCTGCCTGGACCTGAAGGGTCCCTTCTCCCCAGTGATACGTCGTGTCTGTCTCCTTCCAGCCCGACCCTCAGTCTCTTAGTCCAGTGCCTCATTTTCCCCACAGCCCCGGCCACCTCACCCACAAATCTAAAGAAACAGGTGTGAAAGTTCAGCTTTTTTCTCCTTATATAGACTTTTGGGGATGAAAGCAGGCCCCTACTCTGAGTGCTGTGCAGCACTTAAAAGGTATAGTCCTCATTTCTTCCTCTGTTGCTTCCACTATAAACTCACATCCCTGTGACTCTACCTTAGTTTCTTTCATCAGTAGAGTGAGAGTAAGGTAAGGTCTGAGTACTCTTGACTGTTAAGATCACGAAGTAACAATTCAAGGAATTTTAGATATTTATAATGTACTTAAGTGTTTGCTTACACGCGTTTATTTTCTGGTATATGACTTTCTAGTTGGTTGAGCTCTAAAATGCAAACATTCCTGTATATAACCATGAGTGTGCCCTCCTGTAAATTCATATTGTTTTTAAAGATTCCCCAAAGGAGAAACTACAGCTGCTCACACTGGTGGACACACACAAATAACCTACTGATGTTAAATTAACATCATACCATAAGGTTTCTTCCGGTTCTGTTCACACTCTTGGAAAAATGTCTTAGAAAGTTTGTATCATTGTAATCTAAGCCTTTAAACTAGCACTTTTTCTGAACTATTTAGTAACAAACATACAGGACAGAAAAGCAGAAGTATGGTCACCACTGCAACCAGAATCTGGCACATGTAAGGTTACACACTTCATTTTGACAGATCAAGTTTTCTCCCTTTGCTTCACTGTTACTTGCTCTATAGTGGACTTGGTAATAACCCTTTGAGGCACATAGCTGAGTGCTTTGTAGAGCATTTATCTGTTCTAATAATGTGCCCAAGAAGTGAGAAGAATGGACATTTAATTCCATTTTAGACAGTATGATATTGAATGATTTACTCAAGGCATACATGGAACTAATGATGTAATAGAAGCTGATACCTGTGTCTCTCAATTTTTTCTAATACTTTTATCTTCCAATCAGGTTTGTGCAGGGGAAACTCAGTGGAAAGGAAGATCTATATCCCCTTAAATAAAACGGCTCCCTGTGTTCGTCTGCTCAATGCTACCCATCAGATTGGCTGCCAGTGTGAGTTGAGGTTGGGATGCATGCTTGTGGACATTGATATTTCAGTCTGTGCCTTAGATATTAAGAGAGATCCATGTCCTGCTTAGGAGTCTCAGCACTCAAATTAGACTATGTGAGTAGGAGGTAATAGAGAACCATCTGTCAAAACAGGGAAGAAAATTAATACAGGCAGTCCCAGGGTAACAAACAAGATAGGTTCTGTAGGTTTGTTCTTAAGTTGAATTTGTATGTAAGTTGGAACAGGTATATTTACCCATTACCTGTAACAGCCACCATTTGTAAGTATAAGTTATTTATAAATCACATGTTTGTAACTAGAGGACTGCCAGCGAGAATAACATTTAGTAAACGCTGGATACCAAGACTTTGACATGTATCTCATTTTATTTCTCCCACCCTAAATTAACTCATAAGTGCATTTCATTTAACCCTGCAAATCCCCCCCCATGAAGTAGGTCTTATTATTATTGTCATTTTACAAATGATATAAGTAAGACTTAGAGAAATTGAGTAATTTTCCCAAGATCATACTGGTAAGGAAGCCAGAATTTAAAACCTTGTAAACTTAAGGTTAAAAACAAGTTCTAAGCCAGGACTCTTAGTCACCTGCTAATACTGTTTTCTGAAGTGAAAGAAGTCTTGTGTTCTATAGAGGCCAGTTATCTCCTACAGTCTGAGTGAACTTTTTGGAAACAGTTGGGCTTTTTTTTTTTTTTTTTTTTTTTTGAGACAGAGCCTCAACCTGTCGTCCTGGGTAAAGTGCTGTGGCATTACAGCTCACAGCAACCTCCAACTCCTGGGCTCAAGCGATTCTTCTGCCTCTGCCTCCCAAGTAGCTGGGACTATAGGTGCCCACCACAGTGCCTGATTTTTTGGTTGCAGCTGTCATAGTTGTTTGGCAGGCTCCGGCTGGATTCAAATCCACTGGCTCAGGTATATGTGGCTGGCACCTTAGCTGGTTGAGCCACAGGCGCCAAGCTACAGTTGGGCTTCTTAAAGACAATGAACTATTTGAAAAAAAGGCATTGAAAATGCAAGAGGAATTAGTGAAGCATTCAAATTTATCTTTCTGTCTTTCTTTCTTTTGAGACAGAGTCTCACTTTGTCACCCTCAGTAGAGCACTGTGGCATCACAGCTCCCCAGCAACCTCAAACTCTTGAACTTAAGCGATTCTTTTGCTTTAGCTAGGAGTACAGGCACCCACCATAATGCCCAGCTACTTTTTGGTTGTAGTTGTCGTTATTTGGCAGGTCTGGGCTGGATTTGAACCTGCCAGCTCTAGTGTATGTGGCTGGCTCCCTAGCCACTGAGCTACAGGTGCTGAGCCTATCTTTATGCTTTATAAATGTGTTCCAAAATAAGATACCATGGCACCGTAGTTCTAAAACCTATAGAAATTATAGAAAGTGGGAGAAAGTTGTGAGCTGAAGGCTAACCTGCTATCTTCAGGTTTTATCCTTTCAAGGGGAGTAGTACTCTTAGAGTGTAGTTTTAGAGGTAAGCAGGAAGTTTAGGGTCTGGCCTTGGCTTCTTCATCATCAATTTGATAACATCTGAATTCAACTTAACTCCTATAATAATGGTTGGAATAGTCTTGTTCAAAGCTGAAAGCCATACTGCCTTTTAGTAGATGTTTATTGATAATGCTGAGTAAGTACTGTCGTCTCAGCAGTACTGTGCAACTGCCTGAAACCTTCCAATTTGGTAGGAAAGAGCTGAACCACTGGCAAGTAAAAGACTTGCTCAGAAAGGCAGTTACTAGTTCTCTACCCATCCTTCCCTGAGCTATACTGTATGTCAGTTTTCCCATGTCCTTGCTACATGAAGCACTGGGAGTAGGTTGATTGGTTCCAAATAGCCTCAAATAAGGTTTTTGTTGAACTTAGTTTCCATACCAGTTTTATGGGCGGAAGAGAACTGTGTCCAGTGTAGGCTAAGAGCCAGTTTTGCTGTAACTTCTCTATAAGTACAAAAGACCTGGACTCCCTTCTTTTAGAACTAGGTTCCATTCTTCTAGAACTAGAAATCCCCTTTGAGAATGAGCCATTTTGCTGTGTTCTTAGAATAGCTCTGTGGGAAGCAATGTAGCAACCTCTAAAGCCAAAGGCCAATACAGAAAAACAAGAGGGGAGAAGCTGGACTATGACCACTTCCTCATTAAGATCTTGTTTCCTGTTCAACTTGCTTTTTTTTTTTGAGACAGAGTCTTACTTTGTCACCCTTGGTAGAGTGTTGTGGCAACATAGCTCATAGCCACCTCAAACCCTTGGGCTCAAGCAATTCTCTTGACCCAGTGTCCCAAGTAGCAGGGACCACAGGCACCTGCCACAATGCCCAGTTATTTATTTATTTATTTATTTATTTTGAGACAGGGTCTTGGTCTTGCTTAGCCTGGTCTTGAACTCCTGAGCTCAAGCTGTGTACCCACTTTGGCCTCCCAGAGTGCTGGGATTATAGACTTGTGCCACCTTGCCTGGTCCAACCTGCTTATTTATTAGTCTTACTTCATCATATCTGTGTGTTCTGAGCAGGCTCCCTCTTTAATTAGGATTGCTAACATGATAAAGGTAAGGTGAAAACCATATTTGATTTCTGATTATAATGCCCTGTTTCTGTTAGACCCTTTAAAGTCTTCAATGGGAGCTATGTATAGGTTTCTTTTTCCTTGTTCTTTCCTTTTTAGATCTGTCCTCCAGTATGACATCAATAGGGATAGAAAATCATCTCCTTATTGAAGGCCCAGAAAAAATAAGCAAGTTACTAAAGACTATACAGTCACTACTTAGAATCCAGATTAGAATCCAGGTTTTTTTTTTTTTTTTTAGTCTAGTATCGTTGCGTCTTTCCTTCTTCTCCCTGGAACTGAAATTATGTATTTTTTGTTTACTTTCCCTTTCCCATGTTTTAAATACTATGGCAAAATTGTTGGGGTTTGTTTTACTTAGAAATTCCATTGGTATCTGGATCTTTTTTTGTTTTGTGGTTTTGTTTTGTTTTGTTTTTGAGACAGAGTCTATGTCACCCTCAGTCGAGTGCTGTGGCATCACAGCTCATAGCAATCTCAAACTCTTGGGCTTAAGCAATTCTCTTGCCTCAGTCTCCCTAGTAGCTGGGACTACAGGTGCCTGCCACATTGTCTGGCTATTTTTTTGTTGCAATTGTCATTGTTGTTTAGCTGGCCCGGGCCAGGTTTGAACCCACCAGACTCAGTGTATGTGGCTGGCGTCCTACCCACTGAGCTATGGGCACTGCCGGTTTTTGGCTTTTTGAGACAGAGTCTCACTGTGTTGTCCTGGGTAGAGTGCTATGGCATCATCATACCTCACAGCAACCTCAAACTCCTGGGCTCAAGTGATCCTCTTGCCTCAGTCTCTCTAGTAGCTAAGACTACAGGTGCCTGCCACAACACCCATCTAGTTTTTCTGTTTTTAGTAGAGATGGGATCTTGTTTTTGCTCAGGCTGGTCTAAAACTCCTGAGCCCAAGCAATCATCCACTTTGGCCTCCCAGAGTGTTAGGATTATAGGCATGAGCCATCATGCCCAGACTGGATCTTTTTTTTTTTGGCCAGGGACCGAGTTTGAACCCACCACCTCCAGTATATGGGGCTGGCACCCTACCCCTTTGAGCCACAGGTACCACCTGCCTGGATCTTTTTTTGAGACAAACTCTTACTCTGTTATCCAGACTGAAATGCCATTGTGTCAACCTAACAGAACCTCAAACTCTTGGGCTCAAGTGATCCTCCTGCCTCAGCCACCCAAGTAGCTGGGACTACAGGCACCTACAACAATGCCTTGCTGATTTTTCTATTTTTATGATGCCTGGATAATTTTTCTATTTTTAGTAGAGATAGGGGTCTCCCTCTTGCTCAGGCTGGTCTCAAACTCCTGACTTCAAGTGATCCACCCACTTCGGCTGCCCAGAGTGCTAGGATTACAGAGTGCTAGGTGAGCTACCATGCCCAGCCTTAGTATCTGGATCTTAAGTTGTTCCAGACTCTGCTTTTTCTCCATATTTTATTATCACTGACATGACCTTACTAAGTATTTACTATATATAAGACATAGTTGAATGTTGGAGATAAGGCCTCCATGTCCAGATTTCTTCAGATCTCATAGGGGAAAAATGTCTGCTTAGCTGGTAGTCTGGAAGTTCCTATGGTTTATACCTCATGCATTTACAAGTATGGGGTGCCCATAAAGTTCATGTGCAATTTAAAATTGCACATAAACTTTATGGCTACCACCCTGTATTTCAGTGCCTTGGTCCCAAATCACATGTCTTGTGTCAGACTATATATAATAAGGAACCACATACAGCATATTTTTTAAAAGTACATATGCCTGGCCCCTGCCTTTACTAATTTTAATTTAGTATATCCTAATTAAAGCCCAAGCATCTATATTATTTCAAACCCCAAAGTTGTTCTGACACACAGCCAGGGCTGAGAACTACTAGTCTAAAATTATTTATGACTAACACAGCAAATTTTCTGTGGGAAGGAGACTCACAGGGAGACCCTGGGATATCCCTGTGTGGATCACTAGGGATTTGAGAGGTATTACCTAATGCCTTGAATTACATAGAATTCTAGGCATTCTGGACTATGGATCATTCATACTCTAGAGCAGTGCTTCCCAATCTTTGCAGATGATAAAACACATAGAAAACCTTATTTGTTCAGCTTCCTGGCACATAGGGAAATGGATGATACTTGCAGGGCCTTCCTGGAGTAAATGATAAGTTTGCTCCTGGCTGGAGGTGACCAGCCTAGGGACATTGGAAACCCTAGGCCCCCAGGAATGAGAGGAATGGATTAGGCACATCTCTAATCCATTCAAGGCCTGTTAATTGGGAAGCTCTGTTCCTCAGAGTTCTTGATTAACCTCACCTATAATTGGCCAAAAGCAAGTAAAGTCATTCCCAAATAGGGCAAAGGAATGGCGATCCAGGAAGGCTACTGAGGCCAAGGGAATCTACACATATGTTTTCACAAAGGAAGATTCAAAGCTAGAACTCCGAGCTAGAGATCTAGAGCCTGGCATTTCCTGGATGAAATACAGGTTTGAAAACTTTGGTGTTTACTGTTTTAGAATCTTACATATGTGGCTAAATGAGGTTGGGGGAAGAGGGTAGGAAAATGAAGTTCATAGAGCCTTTCTGTCATTTAATGAGCAAGTGTTTAATGAGTCTTCATGGGCTCTTTTGTCCTCCATTCCCTCCTGATGACCTTCAAGTGGAGCTGGGGAAATTCAGCTTTTCAGTTCAAATCCAGAGGTGCCTATATTTACCCAAATATGTTGTGTCTTTGAAATAAAATATTTGCAGAATCAGTGAGGCAGAGTTGGAATTGTCAACTGTGGGGGCTTTAACTTGTCTCATTCTGTCCTGGCAGCTTCAATTAGCGGAGACACAGGGGTCATCCATGTAGTGGAGAAAGAAGAGGACCTGCAGTGGGTATTGACTGATGGCCCCAACCCTCCTTACATGGTTCTGCTGGAGGGCAATCTCTTTACTGGGTAAGAGCTAGATATTTTTGCTGGAACAGTGCATCCAGACAGGGAAAGATTTGGTGAATAGTCCTCACACTTGGTGAAAACTTCTCTTGGCTACCCTGGTCTGGTCAGGGTCAGAAGGAAGGGGGTAACATCAAGGGGAACCATCTTGATGGCCTTAAAAATGGAGATTTAGTGAGTAAGGACCCCCAGGGAGATAGAGTCCCCAGGGTCACTCAGGGACAAGGTAAATGAAATTAAGCCTTGAGCTCAGATTGGGTCATATAGTCCAGACTCAGAAGTTAAAACTGAAAAAAGACGAAATGAGTCAACAGTCTAATTCCCATGGGATGAGAATTCCCCTCATTCCCATTTGTTGTGGAGGGCAGGATGTCAGGCTGTCTGATACCTTTCTTTCTTCCATTATGCCATTCCTTCCCTATTCCAGGGATTTAATGGAGAAGCTGAAGGGGAGGACCAGCCGAATTGCTGGTCTGGCAGTGTCCCTGTCCAAGCCCAGTCCTGCCTCAGGCTTCTCTCCTAGTGTGCAGTGCCCAAATGATGGGTTTGGTAAGAGCCCCAAACAATCAGTAGAGCCTGCTGTCACCCAAGTCTCATTGTTGCTTCAGTCTTGTGTCTTTGAGGGGTGTTTGTGTGTGTCTGTTTACAGTATCAACTACGAACTCACACACCGAAGATAGTGCTTCCTTGTACTTGCCACTCATCCCTTCCCTCTTCTGCTTCCTCTTCCTTTGCTTACCTTCTATTATGCCCTCTTTCCATGTGCTCAGATCCCTAATCTGCCAGCCTAGGGCTCCCTGACACCACTGTCTCTCTATTTTAGTGTGGATAGTGGTAGATTCATGCCTGCTGCTTTGAGTCACCACCTCTTTTTGAACTCTTTTTTTTTGAGACAAAGTCTCACTATATTGCCCTGGATAGAGTGCTCTGCCGTCACAGCTCACAGCAACCTCTAACTCTTGGAGTTAAGCAATTCTCTTGCCTCAGCCTCCCAAGTAGCTGGGACTATAGGTGCCCAACATAGCACTTAGCTATTTTTTGGTTATAGTTGTCATTGCTGTTTGGCAGGCCTGGGCTGGATTCAAACCCACCAGCTCTCTTGTACATGGCTGGTGCCCTAGCCGCTAAGCTACAGGTGCCGAACCCTCTTTTTGAACACTTAGTCCCAACCCTGTGAGGTTGTAGTCTTTCTCTTACCTTGTCCCTAAGTGCTTGGTGTCCCAATAACTTGCCACCCACCCACCCTATTTCTCTACCCCTGTCCTCTCCTTTAGGTGTTTACTCCAACTCCAATGGGTCAGAGTTTGCTCACTGCAGAGAAATACAGTGGAACTCCCTGGGCAATGGCTTGGCTTATGAAGACTTTAGTTTCCCCATCTTCCTTCTTGAAGATGAAAATGAAACCAGGGTTATCAAGCAGGTAATGACTCTCCCAGCTCCTTACAATTCCAGTTAGAAACTGAAGACTGTTTTTCAGGCTCTCCTCCCGTGCAGAAGGAGTCTAATTCTACTAGGGTACCTTCTGAAGACAGTTGCTCCAAAAAGAACCCAGAGGTTTATTTCTCTTGCTTTTCTCTCCTGCCTGTTATCACAGTGCTAAAGGCTTTTAGACTGGAAGAAAGTAAGAATATTTGAAAGAATAGGGTGAAGCGAGGCATACAGCTCTGGTTAAGGACCACTACTATGATAAAAAGAGCATTTGGTTAGGAATCAAGAGAGTTAGTTTGGTAAAATTTCTGAGGTTCTTTTTAGCTCTAGTATGTTTTGATTCTAGTCTAGTTTTTTGCATTTGGATCTATAGAGCAGTTAAGAGATTTGTCCATAGTCACATAATGAGTTGATGTGCAAGCTGTCTTGCAACTGATTTTGTACCTCTGTTCCAGTGCTCTTTATGTCAAGTCACACTGAATCTTATTCAGTGGCTGAAGCTCTAATTGAGCAAGGCCACTTAGGTGGGGTAATGTCTTTCTATTTTATTTATTTATTTATTGAGACAGAGTCTCACTTTGTCACCCTTGGTAGAGTGCTGTGGCATCTTAGCTCACAGCAACCTCCAACTCTTTGACTTAAGCGATTCTCTTGCCTTAGCCTCCTGAGTAGCTGGGACTATAGGTGCCCTCCACAATGCCCGGCTATTTTTAAAAACAAGATCTTGCTCTGGCTCAGACATGTCTTCAATCTCTGAGCTCAGGCAATCCACCTGCCTTGGCCTCCCAGAGTGCTAGGACTACAGGCATGAGCCACTGCACCTGGCCCTGGGATGGGGTACTTTCATCTGCTCCCAGTAAGCCATTGAGTCTTGTGCCCTTTTGTACCTCTTGATGAGTTTTTCTCTTTGACCTTATAAACCCTGTGGTTGTACCAGGACAACTATAGCTCAGGGACAAATGTCTTTCAAAAGAGAATGGCTTAAGGATATTGCTGGGACCCTCCTCTTTCTGGGAATTAAGGGAGGGCCTCCATAGCTCCCATCTCAGTGGGGTCCACCTCTCCTTCCAGTGCTACCAGGATCACAACCTGAGTCAGAATGGCTCTGCACCGAACTTCCCGCTATGCGCCATGCAGCTCTTCTCACACATGCATGCTGTGGTCAGCACCGCCACCTGCATGCGCCGCAGCTCCATCCAGAGCACCTTCAGCATCAACCCAGGTAGGGCAGAGCCAAGCCTTGCTGTGTGTGTTTGAGGGGTGGGAAGGAGACTGGGAGGGAGGAAGGATCTGGCAAGGAGCATTGGGTGGGTGAAGTGGAAACAATTCTGAATAATTTAGGCAGCTTGTTTCTAAAGTGGATGGTGGCAGAGAAACCAACCTGGACCGGTTGGTGGAAGAGACTATAACTCATAAAGCCTGGGGGGCCCTGGTCAAAGAAGTCTTCCATGCCTGCTTTAGCTGCCCTTTCCCTTAGTCCTGTTGTTCTCTCACTGTTTATGTCCTGCTTAGAAATCGTCTGTGACCCCCTGTCTGACTACAATGTATGGAGCATGCTAAAGCCTATAAATACAACTGGGACATTAAAACCTGATGACAGGGTTGTAGTTGCTGCCACCCGGGTGAGTGTTGGCTCCTGATCAAGATGGGCAGGGCTGGCACAGAAAGAGCTGGCAGGCTTCTCTCTGGCATGTCAGATTTCAGAGTTGCTATGTTGGGGAGCTTCAAATGGGGAGGAATCTGGACTGTGGGACTCCCAGGTTGTCCTCATTGCCCCAGGACATGTATATTCTCTTGGCTGGAGCAGGAAGGGAGGCTTAGGGCTAGTTTTAAAGTGTGTTTTTTTTTCTGCTGTACCCAGCTGGACAGTCGTTCCTTTTTCTGGAATGTGGCTCCAGGCGCTGAAAGTGCTGTTGCCTCCTTCGTCACCCAGTTAGCTGCAGCTGAAGCTTTGCAAAAGGCACCTGATGCGACCACCCTGCCCCGCAATGTCATGTTTGTCTTCTTCCAAGGGGTAAATAAGGGTTTTTTGGCTGGATGAGATGGCAGGGAGAGAGAGGGATGGTAAAAGGGGAGTGGCTATTAGTTGGGAGGACTTTGGCTCTTGACCTAAGTTATGAATAGGCTCAAGGCTTTGGGGCATGTCTACGTGTGTCTCCCCTTGGATTCTTCATTTTAGGAAGTTTCTACACCCTGAATCAGTATGTTATAAACCCCTGCTCTTCCCCACTGTTTAAGATCTATTTACAGCATACTTTCATTCCCTGGACTTCTTTTCTGCTGCTTACATCAGGAGCCCTGAGGCTCCTGCCTCTTCCCACTGGCATCATAGTCTGGCTGTAGAATAAAGGAACAGCAGCCGTGGCTGAGTCAGAGGAGATGGGGGAGAGTTAGGAAGCAGTCACATAACAGCTGATGTTTGCCTTAGGCCTTTACTAAGGCTGCTTTCCCCATTTCTGGGCTTGAAAAGTCCTATGATACATACAGGAGGGAGAGTCACAGCTGGAAGGAAGGGAAAGTCACATGATTGTGTAAGCCAACCAGCAATTGAGAAGACCTGAAACAGTGGCCTTCTTGCCTGCAGCTTTGATGACCTGCTCTTCCTTGAGGCTTTGCTAACCCTTTGGGACCTCAATTCCTTTTCCCACTTATGTCTTCCCCTCAGGAAACTTTTGATTACATTGGCAGCTCAAGAATGGTCTACGACATGGAGAAAGGCAAGTTTCCTGTGCATTTAGAGAACATTGACTCATTCGTGGAGCTGGGACAGGTGTGTATCTTGTATCCTCCACTCCTTTCTTGCCTAAAGCTTCTGCTATGTTCTATTGCCCTCACTGCAGATACCACCACCTCTTTCTTTTCTTCCTTTCCCCCAGGCATGAGCCAAAACAGGAGCCTGATTAACAGTGTTGCTTCTTCATCCTCCCCCCAGGTGGCCTTAAGAACTTCACTAGAGCTTTGGATGCACACAGATCCCATGTCTCAGAAAAATAAGACTGTGCAGAGCCAGGTAACCTGACATCTCCCCTCATGTCCTGTTTTAGCAGTTCAATATGGACCTAATCCTGCCTTAGTTCCACCAACCCCCCAGGGACTGTGAGATAAGAGGCAGAATTAGATTGGGAATTGGCTAAAGGATGAACACTACAGGTGTTATTCCTTGCTGGGAAAAATCAGGAGCTCAGTGAGGTCCTATTGGTTCCCTGGGATGGGTAGTTCTCTGATAACTTGGTGCCTAGAAAATTACCACTGCCTGTTAAGGACAGGCAAGTGATTAGCTCCCTTTTCACCTTGTGCCATGGAGCATGCAGGGCAGCTCCTCGCACAGGGGACTTGAAGGCCTAAGAGAAACCACCTGCTTCCCATCCCCCAGCCTTCCATCAGCTAATCTTCCTCCTCCTCTCAGGTGGAGGAGCTCCTGGCCACACTGGAGCAGAGTGGTGCTGGCGTCCCTGCTGTCATCCTCAGGAGACCTAGTCAGTCCCAGCCTCTCCCACCATCTTCTCTGCAGCGATTTCTTCGACGAGCTCGAAACATCTCTGGTGTTGTTCTGGCTGACCACTCTACTAACTTCCACAACAAGTAAGCATCACTTGGCCCTACATCCTCTTCATTTTTTTTTTGTTTGTTTATTTGTTTTGAGACAGAGTCTCACTGTTGCCCCAGGTAAATGCCATGGTATCATACAGCAACCTCAAACTCTTGGGGTCAAGCTATCCTCTTGCTTCGGTCTTCAAGTAGCTGAGACTACAGGCACCTGCCATAATGCCTGGTTTATTTTTCTACTTTTAGTAGCAACAAACTCTCCTTGCTCAGGCTGGTCTCAAACTCCTGAACTCAGTCCACTCACCTTGGCCTTTCAGAGTGCTGGAATTCCAGACGTGATCCATACTCAGCTCCCTCTTCATTCTTAAAGAGTCTTTTCTGTATTCTGAGGGAAAGTCACTGCTCTCCCCTTTTCCCACCATTCCCTCCAAAACCTAGGTCACTTTACATTCTTTGCTCAGTGGCCTGTTGACATCAGACCAGTCCTCTAATGTGACTTTATGTTCATCTTAGAAAACCATCCTTGGCCTCATCCTTTCCTAGCAGGGTGGTCTGCTGTAGTCCTGCTTCTTCCATGCTCTCCTGAGCCTGAGTTCCCTGGGGCTGCCAGCAGAGGGCATCATCCTAAATAAGCACTTGGGAAGGCCGGTGGGGCTTTCTGAGTCAGAGCAGACAGCTGTCATCTCCAGCCATCTCCCCGTGCCACACACAGTTTATATGTAATCTGTTCTTGCCATGTGATAGGTACATACAGTTTGATGTGAGGATAAATGTGTCTCCTGCCCCTGAGAGGTCTCCAGAGGAAGAAGTAAGGTGCTGTTCCTCACAGTCAGTCAGTGGTCCTGGGAGCCCTGAAATTGCTCCTGCCAAGGCTTCAGATAACAGGAGGCATCTTACTCAGACTGAATATACAAGTCCCCAGTCTGCCCGGGGTTATGGGGCCAATTGAGTTTCTGAGTGAAAATGCCTGAGCTCTGGTTCTCGGATCCCAGCCAAGCAGCACCTTGTGTGGCTGACTTGACTCTGGGTGGCAGGGATTTGCTGATGGTGAAGGCTGGGAGTTCCCTTCTTTTAGCCTCTCTTATAAGATCTGTCTCCTTGAGGCTCCCCATGCATCTTTATGGCAGTTTGATATAGTGTGTCCTTGTATCTGTGCACAGTCCTGATCCTAATGCCTCCTAGTCCTGCCTCTATTACCACTGCTCTTGATATGTGTTCTTTGGAACACTGCACAGGTGCTCTGATGATGTGTGGCAGAGTTCTCTGAAAATCATCTTAGCCTCCCCCCCACATCTTTGGTCCAAATGATATGGAAGACTCTCTTCTATGTTTAAATACTGAGCTCACTTGCCTTATCTGCCTCATCTGTCAGGCAAGTCCTTGTATTTCCCTAAGCACTGCCATCCTCACTCCCACCTCCCCATTTGCCACACTTCTTCTCTACATGATCCTGATTTTCAATCACCTGTTTTCCCTGGATGATGAGAAGGGAGATACCAAGTTCCCACATGGGGCCATTTGAGGGGGAGAAGGGGAGGCCCTGGCTGCATGTGGCTAAGACTCATACCACTTTCCCTGCAGGTATTATCAGAGCATTTATGACACTGCTGAGAACATCAACGTGCACTATCCTGAATGGCTGAGCCCTGAAGAGGACCTGAACTTTGTGACCGACACTGCCAAGGTAGCACTGAGCCGGGCTGGGCAAGAGCATGGGGAGCATAGTGAGGATGGTTAGAATGCTCATGTTTGAGGACAGAAGATGTGGACCACTAGGCACCCCCTTCCCTACCGCAGGCTTTGGCAGATGTGGCCACAGTGCTAGGACGTGCACTCTACAAGCTCGCGGGAGGAATCAACTTCACTGACACAGTTCAGGCTGATCCCTATACGGTAAGAACAGATGGGCCCTACCCTCAGTTTACACAAGCCTCTACCCCATTCTTTAGTCCCTTGCCTACTGTCCCAGACCTTGGAATTCAGTGTTCCTGTTCATGCCACTGAGGACGCCTAGTGCTGCAGCAAGCTCTAGGGTGGCCTCATCTACATCGTTATGAGCTGTCTTCCAACCACAGCCTATCTGGACAGTCTGGTTCTTGTCCCCTCACTGGCTCTCCACTGGTAATTCTTTTCCTGGACTTGCCCCAAGGGTTTTCTCTTCTCAATGTTCCCTAGGTTACCCGTCTGCTCTATGGCTTTCTGGTTAGAGCCAACAACTCATGGTTCCAGTCTATCCTCAGGCAGGACCTAAGGTCCTACTTGGGTAAGCATCTGGAGTGGGAATGGGACCCTTAACAAAGGAAACGAATAGAGAAAAAGTTATCATTTTGGTTTGATTTTTTATATATTTTTTCTATTTTCTCTTTCCCATTTTCCTTTACTTCTGATGTTTGTTGGATCCTTTTAACCTCTTCGGGTCTTCTGGCTCCTGCCAATTGTGGGCTTTTCCTATGTCTGCCTACTCTCTCCACCTTCCAACCACCAAATCCACCCTTCCCTTTGGTCTGTAATCAGGTGATGGGCCTCTTCAACATTACATTGCTGTCTCCAGCCCCACCAATACCACTTATGTCGTACAGTATGCCTTGGCAAATTTGACTGGCAAGGTGATCAACCTTACCCAAGAGCAGTGCCAGGATCCAAGTACAGTCCCGACTGAACACAAGGATGTGAGTGGTGACGGGTGTTGGAGGTGCCCTGGGGCCCCTTTCCTTTGGGAAAGTTGGAGGTTCTCCTGGGTCCAGTTGGACTCAGGGAATTGGGATGGAGAGGTAGAGGGATATAGCCCTCAGACCTTGAGTATTGAAGAGGCAGTGGCCTGGGTGAAAATGGACCCCCTAAAGGGTAAAGGGACAGCAGCCAGTCAGCTCAGTTGGTTAGAGCACAGTGCTGGCAAAGGGTAAAGGAGCGAGTGAGAAGAGGATCACCTCAGCCCCGTGTGGGGGCCCATCTTCCTATGCAGTTTTATGAATACTCGTGGGTTCAGGGCCCTTTGAGTTCCAACAAGACGGACCGGCTCCCCCGGTGTGTGCGTTCCACTGCACGATTGGCCAGGGCCTTGTCCCCTGCCTTTGAGTTGAGTCAGTGGAGCTCTACTGAATACTCTACATGGACCGAGAGCCGCTGGAAAGACATCCGTGCCCGGATATTTCTAATCGCCAGTAAAGAGCTTGAGGTGAGATGGGGTAGAAGGGGAGGTGGCAATGATCTGTTGGACTTCTTTCTGTGGTCTGTTGTCTCATATCTCTTTCCATCTCCCATTTGCCCCAAATTTGCCTCCAAAACCTACTGCAAATCTCCCTGGTCAGCCAGCAAGTCCCATTAGGAGGCCTTTCTTCACAGATAGTTTGACTATGTGTTCATTCTGTGGATCCTAGAAGCTCCTCCACAGCCCTGACCCCAGCTGGCATTCTTTCTATTGAGCCTATAAGTCAGTAATGCCAGTGCCATGGGAAAATCACAGCTATGTGATTCTACTTCAAGATGCTGAGTAAGTGATACCAGGTGGAAGCAAGAACGGAGATCCTCTATTTCTCTTTTCAAGTGGGGAGAGAAAGTCTACAGGTTGGGGAGGTATTGCCCATGATTGTCCCACGCTTGGTGCTTGGACCCTGTATCAGAGTTCCAGTGTCCTGACTCCCAACCCTCAATAGTAACCCCAAACTGCACCAAGTCCTGAGAAAACCTTCTCCCTCTCTGCCTCCACAGTTCATCACCCTGATGGTGGGCTTCGGCATCCTCGTCTTCTCTCTCATCGTCACGTACTGCATCAACGCCAAAGCCGACATCCTTTTCATTACTCCCCGAGAGCCCAGCGCTGTGTCTTATTGAGGAGGACCCCAGGTTTTCCTGCCAGTTCTGCCATCTACTTTCTAAGTCACTTGTCCCACTGGGACACAAACCACTAGTTTGTCACTGGAACTCTCTGGGTCTGTCTCAGACTGGGATTAACATAAAGTAGTAAAATTATCCAGAAGAGACAGAGAGAGAGAAATAAATTGCCCCCCCTTCTCCATTTCCTCCAACTTCCTTACCCTTGCCAGATTCTGGGATTACAAATGGAAGCTTTCTGCTCCTGTTTAACACCCTAATTACCCACCCTAATTTGTCCTTCTTCAGGTCCCTCTCCCACTTTTGCCACCGTTTACCTCCCTCTGCTCCTCACCCCCTGACACAACCACCTTCCTGACCAGGAAAAAGGACATGAAGGGTTGAATGTCGGGATCAAATTACACTGAGCCCCTGAGGAGGAGGACAGGGGGACCTCTGGGCTGACCTGCTGTCTCCTCCCATCCTTTCTCCAGGTCCACGGATGGCACATTAGGGTGGGCATGCTGCCTGGTGGGTATCCCACCTCCAGCCCACAGTACTGAGTTGTACTTTTTATTAAGCTGTAATATCTATTTTTGTTTTGTTTTTTTTTCCTTTTTTTTTTTTTTGTAAATATATACATAGCAAGTTTCATTAAAATAGATTATCCCACATGACTTGTTTTGCTGCCCTTGATTCTTTCCAGGCCGCCCTGTTTAGAGACCAGTCTGGAAGTCGTGAAATTGTTACCTGCACACTATCTTCTTGCCCTCCAGAGGACCCAACGAGTCAGGCTCTGTTGGAAATAGTTGAATTTGCAATCCTGGAGCCTTGGTCTCCCCCTCTTGTAAGAACAGTGTCAGCCTGGTTTCTTCCTGGTTAAGGTACAGAGATGAAAAGAACATGACGCTTACCCTTGAGTAGCTCACAATTGGAGTGAGGGAATAAACAGACAGACAACTAGGTGGAATCCAGTGTAACACACAGAGTACTTGTAGCATTTCTGGAGTGCTCTGACAGCACATGGAGGGATTCAGGGACGGGGGTTGATAGTCGAGTTATGCGTTCACTAGGTATAGCCGCAAAAAGGCAAAAAAGGCAGAGTCGTGTTTGGGAAACGGTGAGTTACAGAGCATGCCTGAGCCATAAGAGGTCAGTAGGAGGTAAGCCCAGGCCGTATCCTGAGGGCTCTTGGATGGCAGGCATGCTAAGGAGATTGGGGTTTCTGCTAATGGTGGGCATTTTGTAGCCCAAAACAAAAACAGGTTTGGACCATTAGAGAAAGACAACTTCAGCTCTATAGGGGATGTTCTAATTCCTTGGGTCTTCATGGAGGCAAAATTCTGGAACATAGCAGAACTGGTAAATGATCGTGGGCAGTGGCTGAGTCAGCTGAGTGGGGAAGATAACCGGTGAGGGTGGAAGCCTAAATCCCCTTTCTCTGCATTGCTGGCCAAGAGGCTGCCTCTGGTGCATACCTGAGATCAGTGATGGGAAAGCACTGGACATTTTCACAGGGGCCCCAACACTCCTGAGTGAGCTATTTACCTTTTTTTTTTTTTTTTTGAGACAGCATCTCACTCTGTTACTCAGGCTAGAGTGCATGGCATTAGCCTACCTCACAACAACCTCAAACTCCTGGGCTCAAGTGATCCTCCTGCCTCAGCCTCCTGAATAACTGGGACTACAGATACCAATCCCTAAGCCCAGCTAATTTTTCTATTTTTAGTATAGACAGGGTCTCGCTCAGGGTTTTGAACTGAGCTCAAGGGATCCTCCTACCTCAGCCTCCCAGAATGCTAGGATGAGCCACTCTACCCTTCTTACCTTTTCAAATATTGTTAAGAGGTGATTTTTCTCCAGGTTTCTCCCTGAGTTCTCTTAGGGGTAAAGGGGCATCTTTGGAGTTCTGAGATATGGAAATATACCCTGCTGCTTCCCCCCAGCCCTGCCCTCCCAGTCTGAGCTAGGGAGTCTGTGCACTGAGCTGGCGGGAGTCGAGCACAGCTGCCACTATGCCTGGGCTGGCTCCCCACCTCCCTTGGCCAACAGGTCTCCCAGCGGACAGAGCAGTAAACTCCCTCATCCTGCTGGCAGCTTCAGGAAGCAGAGAAGTGGCTGGGTACCAGTGAGAGGGCTAAAAAGGAAACACGGCTGGGCAGAATCAAGGGATCCGGGAGTAATAAAGAAGGGTAAAGATGCAGGACCCTTAAAACTGCAATGTTTCCCTAGAAAAGAATGCTATCGCAAGCTAGTCTTCTGATTTCCATGTTCCCGTACCTTACTGTTCTCACCCATCCCCCCCAATAAAACACAACTGGGCTCTTTCCATGGCTCTTGGAGAGGCCAGGCTCTATGGAAGGACCACAGGCATCTGGCTGGCCTGCTGGGGCTTCTAAACACCCAGCCTTTCTGAAACCATGTTTCTGGCTCCTCACTGGCTATCTCCTGACCCCTGAAGACCATGGGTGACTGGCTGGGAGCATTTAATGGGCCACATACTTCTCAATTCCTTAGCCTCCTTCTCCCCCTTGATCTAGGCCTTGTTCGAGGCTCAGATTTATTATTTTCCAGCCTCTTTTATTTCCCAGAGGGCTTCCCTTCCCCCCATCCCAGGACCTTGCCTGTCTGAACTTAGTGTGACACCTAATCTCTCGAGACTAACACTGAAGGGTTTCCTCCCAGCTAGTGTTTCTCCCCCAGTTTGCTTGAGCAAAGTGGTTTACTATTTTTTCTTTCTTTTTAAGACAGTCTCATTTTGTTGCCCTTGGTAGAGTGCTATGGTGTCAGAGCTCACAGCAACCTCAAACTCTGGGGTCCAAGTGATCCTCTTGCCTCAGCCTCCCACGTAGCTGGGATTACGGGCGCCTACCACAATGCCCAGCTATTTTTTTTAGAGATGAGGTCTGGCTCTGCCTTAGGCTGGTCTTGAACCTGTGTGCTCAGGTAATCCACCTGCTTCAGCCTCCTAGAATACTAAGATTGCAGGCATAAGCCACCACACCTGGCCTACTATGTTTTCTTTCCCACATCTAGGTCCCTGCTTCTATACTGGTACATCCCGGGATAAGATATGTTTTATCCAGAGTCTGATGCTCTGTACCAAGATCCCTGCCTTATTCAGTAGGACTTCCTTTCCTCAAGGGGCTACAGAAATCATGCAGATGATCTAAATTGTTTGCTAGATGAGGGAAATAGCCCAGAGGAGTGATGTGGCTTGCCCAGAGTCACACAGCAGGGAGACAGAATTGGAGCATCCCTTATATCTGTACTGGCAACCTCAGCAGTAATAGTCATTTATTGAACATGGCTCTGGGCAAGGCACTCTGTCGTAGCATTGCCAAAAGGTGAGTGACATGATGCCTTGCCTTGGAGACTTAGGATTCAGGGTCCAAATGGCAGGATGGGACATGCCACAAGATAAATAGCCAGATGAGGCAGTGTAGGAGCCATATAAAGTTGGTGCCATAGAGAGGTTCTACCCAAGTTGGGAGAATAGAGGATTTGCTTTAGACAGGCAGGGCTGTAAAAAGGAGCTTCATCAAGAGCTCAGGGCTAGATTTTATGGTCTGCAACTAATAGTTCCTGTGACCTGGAAAGGGCATTCTCTACCTTCTACGTGGAGTTGGACAAGGGGCTGGCCTGTGAGGTCCTCTGGCCCTGTCTGTCTGGTTCTGTGAAGGGAGAGCAAGATGTATAGTCTCCTTTGTCTTCTCCCTTTCATCTTAAACTCCTCCAGGCAATGGCCATTTGAAAGACTGATCAATTCCTGAACTCTCAAAGGTAGCACTGGGGTCAGTTCTAGGGAGGAAGGCCTGAGGGGCACTACTGCCCTCTAACCTAGGGACAGAAGGAATTTGGGGAATTGTGGCATAACACGATAGAAAAAAGACACCCTGTCACTTAGCATCTCATCCTCAAAGCTTGGTAGAGATGCTGAGGTTGAGCTGGGGAAGCAGAGGCCCTTGGAAGGTTGGGGTCCAAGTGGACTGTCCATTGCTTTTATTCCTTCTAAATTCAAGGTCAGAAGTGAGAGGAGCTCCTATCTTGCTATTGTGGAGAAGGGCAGCTGTAGCCTCTGTCCCCAACCAGAGGAAACTTGGAGCAGAGTGGAGAGGTCATCTCCAGAGGCCTAAGGAGAAGCCATTAGTCTGAGGTGACGCAATTGTGAGCAAATGTTACCAGCCTCTGGCTTGAGCTGGGTGTTGCACAGGGGCTGGGGCTAGGACCTTAGAGTCCTTACACTCTCTCCCTCAACTCACAACTGAGGAGGGATTAGAGAAAGAAAAAAAGAAAGAAGAAAGAAAAAATGGAGATAAGAAAGAGGATCCAGAAATAAATAAGCTAGTGAAAGGAAACTAAGGAAGCAAAGATTTCTCACAGGGCTAAAGGAGGAAAGGGAGGCCCATAGCTGAGCTGAGAGGGAACTGAACTGAGCCTGAGGGGAGAAAGGCCAGGCGGGCGTGGCCAGGAGGGGAGTAGGCCCAGAGCTGGTGGTGACAGATGGGTGGACACAAAAGAAGAGAGCTTCAGGGAAGACAGATGGATGGGGGAGGGAAGGGAAGAGGCTGGGTGGGGGAGGGCAGCACAGTGGTTGGAGGCCATAATGAGATTGGAGATGGGCTCAGAGCTGAGGAGAGGTGAGTGGAGAGGAAAGAAGAAAGGGGAGGCCGCCTCAGGAGACAAAGGCTACAGGCCTAGGGGGCCAGGGGCAAGAGGGCTAGGGCTGGGCGCTGAGAAGGGGGGTTTCCAGCCAGGCTGGCAGCGGAGAGAGTGACAGATTGTGTAGTGAGCCAGAGTGGAGACCCGCTGTCACCTTTCAGAGGCACAAGGAGGTAGAGACAGGGAAAGACAGACTGACTGAGACCATGTGGAAACAGACAAGAAGAGAAACTTAAAGGCAGAAGACCGGCCCAAGACGGGCTGCCCATTCCCAGAAACACAACAGCTTCTGCCCAGGCTCCTCTGCCTGTCTTGCTTCTGTGGCCCATGATGCCACCACCCTAGCCCTGGGCCACTCCCAGGGAAGGGTCAGGCACTGTGGCACAGCGAGGGTTAACACCGTCTGCTCTCCCTGCCAGCGCTTGCCTGGTTGGGTCCCCAGGGCTCCCCACATATGTCACCCCCTCTCCTGCCAAACCCACTGCTTCCCATCTCCTCCAGGCCCATCCCCCACCCTCAAGGACAAGGCCCAGGCCACTGTGTCTTCCCTGCCGATCCATCTCCCCCACAGCAGTCTACCTCACTGGCTGTCTAGAGACAGAAAGAAATTCGTAACCCACAGTCTGAAAAAGTGAACACCTGTAAAATGTAAAATAACAGAAAACACTCATTCTATTTCCTACAGCAAGGTGTTGGCCAGCTCTAGAATCACAAATAAAAGCTGATGAAGTTTTAAAACTGAAAAAAAGTGTAACAACAGCAATAAACCATAAAGGCACAATCCTCCCTATCCCCGGGCCCTGCTCCCCCTGCCCTCTATACACCAAAGACCCCCCGCCAACCCCCATGGCCTCCTTCCCTTGGGCCTGAGCTGACCTCAGAGCCCATCCCAGCTTCTGCAACTTCCTGCCTCAGGTAGACATGTGTCTGAAACTTCTTGCCACCTTCAAAGCACTGTGCAGCAGGGGTTGGGACTTTACAGTTTACCCAATACTTTCCCATGTGTTACTTCACATGGGTGTCATAACAACCCTATGACATAACAAGACTCTGTCAAGGTTAAATGACCTATACCCAGGTCTAACTGACCCCCAGTTTCAGTAAATGTAGTTCTTTCCACCATTTCATGCTTTTAGTTCCTCTTTATCGTATGAGTGTGTTCTTTTTAGCTACTCCCCAAAGATGCAAAAACTAAGTCCCTGCACAAAGACTGGGGTCCAGGAGTCCAGGACCCTGGGATGGTAGATGCAGAGGAACAGGAAGTGGTCCCTGGAGCACTGTCACCTCCTGTACCATGGAACCTTAGCTTGCACCAGGGTCAGCTCTGCGGGCGCACAGCATGGCTGGGTGCTTCGGGGCAGCTGTAGGGCTGAAGTATCTGAGTAAACAGGCCTACAGGATGGAGGGCGGCAACAAGGGTCTGGCTCCTTCCTCCATTCTCCATGCCACCCCTGGAGTTGCTTTCTGCTCGGAGACTCTACATTCTGCTCTGTTGTCCTCAATGTCTTACCCTCAGAGTCCGGGCTTCCCATTTCAATAATGGTCCCTCTTCTCCACCATTCTGCATGTCATCCCCCCACATCTTCTTGTCTCTGGTATTTTTTGTTTCCTTCCAGCTGTCTGCTCTGGGCTCCCCCCATGCCTATCTGTTTCCATCCTGCCATGGGGCCTCCCTCAGGACTAAATGTCGCAGTGGCAGTATCTCTCGCTTCAAAGCTGTGTTTCTTTCCTGTGTTCACTGAGGCCTGTGTCTCCCTGATGGCCTCCTCCTTTCAAGTCTCTCTCCACATCTCTATTTCTCCATATCCTGCATTTCTAAGTCTTGGGCAAAGCCTTAGCAACCTGGCAGTTCTGCTTCCATACTCTTTTTTTATTTTTCTGTGTTCCCTGAGTCTTGATCTCCCAGTGACTGTCTTCCCATTTCTCTGTGTCATCCCCATGTCTGTTACCCAATGACTCTGGCTTCTCATTTTTCTCTCTCCCTGGGTTTCAGTATCTCCTCATGTCTCCCTCATCATCTCCTTATGCCTCCTCTGTTTCTTTCCATCTCCCATTCTTTCTGGATCTCTCATTTCCCCTATGGCATTCTCTCCTGAGTCTCTTGGTCTCCCAATTTCTTGGATGGGGTGGAGGGCAGAAGAGTGGGGGAGGTGGCATTGTTGTTGCTGGGGGCTCATTAGATGGAGATTGGTTTTTAATCAGCACCATGGCAATGATGATGCAAGAACCGAGATGCCACCTGATCCCCTGCCCCCGTAGCCCCCCTCCTCAAGCCTCCTTTCCCCTCCAGCTCAACCCATCTGCTGGCGCCTGGATACCTGTCTGGGCCTGCCCAGGTGAGAATTGGCACCTCCCAGACCCGGGGGTGGGGATAGGTGGGGGAGCCTGGGGAGGACTTATGGGGCTCCCCTTAGGGAATGACTCACCTTGGACAAAGCCCAGAAAAGGTTGATCAGCAACAGGGAAATGGCAAATCCCTCCAGCCTGGACAGTGGGGTGTGCTCCCACAAAGGGGGGGGGGCATGGTATCCCACTTAATCTCTATGGCAACCTAAAAAGCAGCTATAATTAACCCCATTTTACAGAAAAAGAGGTTGAGGCTCAAGAGGTTGTTACTTGTCCAAGGTCACACAGCTGCCAGCCTTTTACATTGCACTGCATTGCCTCTGGAGTACTCACCCCAAGTACTTCAGATACTCACAAAGGCTCGGTGAAGACACAGCTGCATAGGGGAAAGAAGTTCAGATACTGAAACCCAGCCCATGCCCTGTGCTTCTCTCAGTCCCAGAGCCCCCTGCTTGATCCTGCCACCCAGCCACATGCAAACACACTCACACACACACATGCACATTCACACTAAGGCGCCTGAGCTATTGATGTGAACGTAATCCATGCTTATTTGCATATAATTTTGAACTTGGTCTTCTTACTGCTCATTTGATGCCCAGCACACCCCACGCTTGCCTGGGCTGCCCCGCCCTCCTCTCCAGTTCTTCCTCTCTTGGCACTCCACACCTGTCCTTTTAGCTCTCACCTCTTTCCTTCTAAGAGCCTCTAATTCCCAGTGGGTCAGGCTGGGCTGGCCAGCCTAGAAAAGCTCCTTGTGGGGTCTGTGTTCAAATTTGCCTCCAATCTTCCCATGTAATCAGGTAGGCAGGAGGAGAGGGACTCACATACAAGGGTGTGGGGGGTGATTATCACGGTGAGGAGGGCAGGAGCCTGAACAGTAGCCACAGGCAGCCTGGCAAGCCATGGGTACCACCTTTATGAAGGATGAGCGCTTGAGGGCAAGGACTCTCAGGTCCCCTTCTGCATTTTGGTGCTGTCCACTAGCTCTTTTCTCTGTTTCCCTGTTCGTACCTTAGACAGTCTTCTTCCTAAGAAAAAGGAGACTTGGGAAGGGGCTGTCAAAGTCACACTGGGACTCAGAATGGGACCATGGCACTTAACCATAGCTTGCTGGGAGCCTCTGCCCTGCTGCCTCTGGTGTGGGAGATGGAGGGGGTTCATCTGTGGTCTTGCCCTGGCTCTCGCCCCAGCCCCACCCCTTCCCCAGCTCTCCATTTCTTGCTTATGAAATATGCATGGAGAACAGATGTCCCTGCTCCCCCACTAGCCCCCCCACAGGGCCAGCCCCCGCCCCCAGCTCCCGGAGGGGTTCCCAGATCTCTCTGCCAATGGCTGCCTGGCCTGGCTGTTTAATATTGATGTGGGGGGTGCCTGGGCCAGCCAATGACGAGCTGGGGGTGTGTGTGTGTAACTCTGCATATATACTTTGGGCTGGGCATGTTCAGGTGTGTATGTGTCTGTGGGTGTGAGTGTGACTGGCCCTAGCACCTGGCCAAGCCCACCCCTGGCACTAGGGTCCCACCTCCTCACCATGTGTAGCCCTCTTATCTGCCCCGGAGCCTGGACAGCCATGCTACGCTGCCCCCGACAGTTCTAGAAAGCTGGTCACTAACTTTGCAGACGGATGAGGTCTGAGCAGCCAGAGGAGACTGGGGCTGTCAGCGCTGCCCCCTGTCCTGCCGGCTTGGATCCCGTAACAGGGTCCTCCTAGGTAAAGGGGGAACTATGGGCTGGGGAGGGGTGGGCGTGTCCCTCCCGTTCTTTTGCTCAAGTCCCCTCCTGGCACTTCCCTCTCTCTGTCTCTGCATCCCTCTTGACCACTTCTCTGCTTTGATGCTTTGTGCCTATCTATCCTCAACTGGGTTTGGGTCGGCAGAAGTGGGGTGGGAAGTCCTATCCTGGATGCTTTGAACTGCTGTTCCCCTGATTCTTAGAGCCTGAAACTTTGAGACCAGAAGTAGATTTGGAGGTGAAGACTTGATGGCAAAATAGAAGCTGATGACAGGACTGGAGCTAGGGAGAAAGTAAGGCCAAGTGGGAATGAGACTGGGGCAGAGAGGAAAAGGAAGGGCACAGTGATCATGAATGAAGGGATATAGGGACTGGGCAGAGAGAGAACCGGGCTGTGAGGAATAGATGTGCTGAGAACCCACAGCTCAAATGCTCCCAGCCCGAGCATGGGGGTGGGGAGTTGTGAGCCCTGGGGGATGCTGACTTTGGTGCCTCACACTATTGCCATCCTATCTTGTTGGATATAGAGTGTATTCTAAATTTCGGTTTTAACTCATCTTGTTTGGCGTTAGAGTCGCACTTGTCTTCCCCACCATTAGATGCTGATGACCTTTTGTCCCTCCAGAGCTTAATAACTGTCAATTTGACTTGAACTTGTCTTCTGCCTGGTGGGATGAAGCAAGGCTCACTGGAAGTGTGTGTGTGGGGATCCTGATCTGTGAGGCAGGAGAGCCAGGGTGGGGAGAAAGGGGAGTTGACGACTGTGGAGGTACCTCAGTGCTTCTGTTTCTGACTGTTAAGTAAATCTGAGCTCACAAGGAATGGCCCACTATGCCCAGCCTTTCCAAGGCCATATTACTGCTAATCTCTACTACCTGATCTCTTCCAGTGCTGGCTGGGACAAGCAGCCTTAGCCATGTCCCAAAGAGCTCCAACAAGCTCTTCAGGTCCTCCTCTGCAGGCCATATCTGACCTACCTTGGCCATGGGAAAGTGTGGGAGCAGGAAGCTAATTATGTTCCCTTTCCCCGATCTTCTTTGCAGAGTGTCCAAAAGGGGCAGGGAATGGCAAGAGCTGAAGGTGTTGAAAACAGAGGTGGAAGGAGGGGCTGGTCCTCACAAGGGGATTGTGGCAAGAGGAGATATCTTCCCCCGGTTCTAGTGGGGAGGAGGGGAGTATCTGATGACTATAGTGGCTATGTTAGGGAGGTTTGAGTGGCTGAGGGGGACTGAGTCAGGGCAGCTGTGCAGAGCTCCATATGTCCTAGACCACTCTATAATGGACAATCTGTGTGTTTATCTGCTACCTCCTTCCCAGAAAGCAAGGGTGAAGAGGGCCCTGGAAAGGAGAGGATTGCAGGGCCAAAGCTCACAGGTCTCCCTCACAGCTGGGCAAGCTGCCCTCTCCGAGCTCTGGCTCCAGCCTTGCTCACCTCCCCCCCCCATTATTATTTATTTATCTATTTATTTTGCTGGCAATACATAATGTAAAATTTATCATCTTCACCATTTTTTAGTACGCAGTAGTGTTAAGTATACAGAGGGTGCCAAAATAGGTATGCACATGTTAAGAAAGAAAAAAAAACTGTATGAAAACTGTAATAGTATATAACGATAACAAAAGATGAATACAAGTCACATTGAGCACCTCTTATAATTGCAGAAGTCAAATGTGACTTGATTATTACAAATTTCACAGTTTTTTTCCTTTCTTAAAATGTACATGCATTTTTGGCACCCTCTGTATTTACACTGTTGAACCGATATCCAGATCATTTTCATCTTGCAAATATGTAACTCTATACCCATTAGACAACAACTCCCCTGCCCTCCTTCCCTCCAGTCCCTGGCAACCACCATTCTACTTTCTGTTTCTATGAATTATGCTACTGTAGATACCTCATATAAGGGCAGTCTTACAGTGTTTGTCTTTTTGTGACTAGCTTATTTCACTTACACTATGTCCTCAAGGTTCATCTATGTTGCAGCTTGTGACAGGATTGCCTTCCTTTTTTAAGACTGAGTAATATTCCATTGTGTACATATACACCACATTTTGTTTATCCTTTCATCCACTGATGGCCATTTGGGTTACTTCTACCTCTTGTGAATAGTGCCATTAGGTATGTGGGTGTGCAAACATCTCTTTGAAACTTACTTTATTTGAATATATACTCAGAGGTGGGCTTGCTGGATCATATGGCAATTTTCTTTTTTTTTTTTACTTCTTTGAGAAGCATCTATACTATTTGCTAGAGTAGTTGCACTATTTTTCGATCCCAACAGGACAAAAGGCTTCCAATTTTTCCATGTCCTTGCCAACACTTATTTTCTGGTTTTTGTTTGGAGGTTTTTTTTTTGGATAGTAGACATTCTAATGGGTATGAGGTGATATTTCATTGTGGTTTTGATTTGCATTTCTAATGATTGGTAATGTTGAATATCTGTTCATATCCTTCTTGGTCATCTGTACATCATCTTTGGAGAACTGTCAAGTCCTTTGCCCATTTTAAAATTGGGTTATTTGATTTTGTGATGTTGAATTGTAGGACTTCTTTATATATTCTGGTTATTAACCCTTATCAGATACATGATTTGTAAATATTTTCTCCCATTCCATAGGTAGCTTTTTTACCTTGTTGATTATGTTCTTTAATTCACTACAGTTAAGTTCTCTGTGGTCTCATTTGTCTATTTTTGTTTTTCATTGTCTGTGCTTTTACTGTCCTATCCAAGAAATCATTGCCAAGTCCAATGTTAGGAAGCTTTTCAGTTTGGGGCCTTCAGTCCACTTGCTCCGTTTGATCTTGCCTGGTGTGTCCTTCTCATCACTTTCTCCTGTTACTCATGTTCTGGATTCTCTTCCCTTCTTACCATTTGTCCTCCTGTTCCTTTCACATATCCACCTGCCTCGCCCACCCAGTTCACGCTGTTCTTCCCTCACACACCCAGTTCCTGACTCCTTCCAGCCCAACTCAAACCCCCATCCCCATCTTTGAACTGCCCACTCCTTCCTCACTCTGCTGCTATCAACATTCCCTTCATTTTTAGGCTCCAGACTGGAACCCTGACCATGGAACCCTGAAGCAGCCCTGACTTCCAGAGCTCAGTGGCAGACCCCACCACCCCAGGCCCTTCCTGCCCCTCCCACAACCGGCTCTCCAGTGCTCAGAGGGAGGGGTGGGGAGGGGATCCCGATCTCACAGGGCAGGGAGTTTCCATCATGATGCTCAACTCAGACACCATGGAGCTGGACCTGCCTCCCACCCACTCGGAGACCGAGTCTGGCTTCAGCGACTGTGGGGGTGGGGCGGGCCCTGATGGCGCTGGGCCGGGAGGTCCCGGAGGGGGTCAAGCCCGGGGCCCAGAGCCGGGAGAGCCTGGCCGTAAAGACCTGCAGCACCTGAGCCGCGAGGAGCGTCGGCGCCGGCGCCGCGCCACCGCCAAGTACCGCACGGCCCACGCCACGCGCGAGCGCATCCGCGTGGAAGCCTTCAACTTGGCCTTCGCTGAGCTGCGCAAGCTGCTGCCCACGCTGCCCCCGGACAAGAAGCTCTCCAAGATTGAAATCCTGCGCCTTGCCATTTGCTACATCTCCTACCTGAACCACGTGCTGGACGTCTGAACCCGGCCTGCCTCCCGGCCTGCACTCTCTCGGTCCCGGGCCTCTCTGAGCCCCTTCTCATGCCCGCCACTTAGAATGGAGCCTCCTCCCTAAGCCCCTGCATGGAGTCCCAAAGTCAGTGGGCCCAGGCAGAGTGCCCAATGGCTTGTGTGATCGTGAAGGCGACTTTGTTTTACTGACCTAGGCACCCTGAGGGCTATTCTCATGGGTTCCTTCTGAGGTTTGTTGCCGGGGCCGACTGGTCAGATCATTTGCTAGTGTGGTTGGTATGGAATCCTTGCTGGGTTCTCTAAGGCCACACTTAGAGTCGTCCTGACCTCTCTCATGAGCTGCCGTCTCTTCTACCCCATGTCCAAATTTTCAGAGACCCCAGACTCCAGCTGTCTCCCAGTGGTTCCAGCTTCTCCTGCCTATGGTAGGGATGGAGCATCAGAACCAGGAGGGAGGAAGGTGGGGTTTTAGGGTGGGGAGTGGGCTTCTTCCTCTAAGATCTCAGTCTCTCCGGCTTGGAAGATGGGTGGGGACCTGGGGAGGCAGGGGTGGGTAGGGGGTGTCCCTCCCGCGAGAGGGAATCTCAGCAGCCAGGAGTCATAGAAAAACTCTCCCTGTTTTTCTTTTGTCCATCTTGTTCCTGTGGCTTAGCACATACAGACCTCAGATTTCACTTGGTAGTGAGTGCCTTGCCCTCTCTGAGCTATTTGGCCACCTCCCTATCCCCTCTAACTGTGACATCCCATATTTCTCCCTCCCTCTCTGCCACTGGAGGGGGGATAACATCCCCAAATGGCCCAGAGTATCTGATCTTGCTTCTGCTTACCCCATCCCAGCCTACCTTGAAAATGTGCAAAACCTACCCGGCTGCTCCTTCAGACACAGCCAGGATGCCCTACAGTTGCCCTGTGGGACTGCTCAGTTATCCTTGGACATATTTATTGGACATATCCTAGGACATATTTATTACATTTTTTCCCTCTTTCCTTAAGCTGCCTTTGGCAAGGAAAGAGATCTTCCACCCCAACTCCTGGCTCTCTATACTCCCAACATGATGAGCCCCACCTGCTCACTAGCCCAGGGTCGGTGGCAGCACGAAGGGCATTAGACCCTGTGTAGAAGGTTTGAACTCACTGCATTTCTATGCTCCCTCTTCCCTCACACTAGACTCCTAGCTCTACAAGTATATTTATTTATGTATTTATTTATTCATCTATTTATTTATTTACTTATTTATTTATTTATAAATATTGCTATTTATTGCTGAGTTGTGCACTTTGGGGTACAGTGAGGGGGGCTCCCAGCCGCTGTAGCTGGGTCTCTCCTGCTTCCTCCCTGGTTACTCCTTTCCTTTTCATGCTCCTGCTCCAACTGCAGGTGTGTGTGGGGATCCCCTTTGCTCACCACACCCACTACCTTCCTCAGATCCATCGGTCCTGACACCCTAGTCCTCTGGGACAGTGCCCCTCTCCCAGCTTTGGGGCTCCTGGATGTCCTTCCTGAACTTTCATCCCCAGACAATCCCATCCCAGTCACATCTGCCTTTTATCTCTCTCCAGCCTTCCCTCACGACCCTTCCTTCTTCCTAATACTCCCAAGAGCAGGCCCCAGGGGTCTGTGTCCTGTATGTGAATCCTTCCTGTGGCATTTCCAATTTCATACAAAAATAAAAATTAAAGTGACCTCGTTCTAGTACCAGATATGGTTGTGGTTCATTGGATTGAGTTGGGAAGCTGGCCTGCATGTTATGGGAGAGTCTGTATGGAGGGTCTTAGGCTCTGAAAGCTCTTTTGAATGGGTCATAAGAGCTCAGTATGGCGGATAAACAAAGAGAGAAGACGGGGCCACAGGGAAAGAGGTTCAGGGGAGCGTGCAACACATACATGTCTCAGATCTCTCCACCTAAAGTCCTGGATACCCCCATCTTGGCAATCAGTGAGTAGCACTTTCTGACTTGCCTGATGCTATACTCTGGCTCTTGTTCCCCGTGGGCCTAGGAAGGAGCTGAGTGCCCAGTGAAAACCAAAAGTGGAAACCAAGTTTATGCTGCTGAGAAAAGTTACAGGATAAAATTGAGATCTTTTCTCTATGCTGGGTCAAAATTTCTTGCAATCTCAGTTCTTGGCCCATTTTGTGCTCCCTAGCCCTAGAATACTGGGAAGAACATAATGGAGGGCCTGGAAGAAAGGGATGAAAAAAGTGTTGAAGGGACATCAAAAGGATTCTTGAAGAAACCCCCAAATCAATTTATACATGAGAAAATTAAAGCTCAGAGACAGAGAGGGGATTGACCAAGGTTGCACCATTAACTGGGGGCACACCTAAGCTTAAATTCAGGTTCTTTATGCCATATTCCACTAACTCCACTTAGCTTGTCTAAAATGACCCCACCTGATAAATGATTCTCTAGGGACCCCTTATTTTAATTAGGAACACTGGTAAACTAGACAGGATTCAAGGTTGTATGGCCAAGAAGTCAAAAATTCTGGAGACCACTTCAAAGAAGAAATAGTTGAAAACCTGTAGACATACGTTTTGATGAGAGTAGATTTAGGGGTAGTCTGATATTCAGCTTTACATATTGAAAGAAAATAAAAAACAGACATTCTGTGGGGCCCCAGGAGGCAGAACATAACTGGTAAGTGAACGTTAGCGGCGAGCAGATTTAATTTCAAGAAAATCTTTGCAACACCTGGAGCTGTCCAGCAGTGGTAGTGCCTGCCTCAAGAGGAGGCCAAATAGAGAGGCTGGTAAATCAACCGAGGGCAGAGAAACGATAAAGCACATTCCCACCTCACATGGAACACTGGCAAGGTACACTTTTGAAGGCCCTTTCCTGACTTAAGGCCATATCTGAAGGCTGAAGGCAAATAGCAGGAGGGAAATCTTCCAGTCCCTGAGGGGTTTTCATCTTTGATGAGCAAAGAATGGCATAAGCAGTAAGAAGGTTTTGAGTTAGACTTAGGGAGGAATTCCAATACAGGAAGGACTTGACATCCTCTCTGTCCCCGGTGAATTAAATGTAATGTGCTTTGCCCAGAGCCTGGCAAGAGGGAGGGCAGAACTAGGAGATCAGGGAGAATCTTAGGAATACAAAGGGAAGAGTTGCAAGGGAGCCCAGAAATAAGTGAATCCAACACCTTTGTTTTAAAGGCAGGTAAACTACTGTCCAGAAAGGTTGATGTGGCTCCTTTCTGGTGATGGACTGGGATTAGAACCCCAGTCTTCCATCATGGACCCCAGCATTTTGTGCTTCTCCTGCTCAGCAGCCACAGTCCTCTGGACTCCTTGCCTCTTTGCCTGGGCTGGAGAGCAGAAGGGGTTAGGGGCCCCGCCCCTCGGGGATCCCTCAGGGCCTGGGGGTGGTGAGAGGGGCAGCTGCAGCTGTTCTCCTGTTAGCTCCGAATTTCTTCAGATAATCAATTGGCCTCGGCTGCCTCTCTTCTCTCTTCCTGAGAAGGTGGAGAGTGGGAGGAGGAGGGGGCAGGGGACCGGGCAGCAGGAGATGGAAGTCCCCAGGCAGAGGGGAAAGTGTGAGCTGGGGGCCAGCTGCCAGGGAGAGGGGGGGAAGGGACTGTTAGAAGAGGACCTGATCTGGAACCCTCATTTCACATCCCTTTAAACTTAGTTAGTGGGCGCTGGGGCAGGGGTGGGGAAGTTTGGAAACCCCAGGCCAGTGGGACTTTCACACCACCCTTCCCTTCCTCCTCCCTAAATATCCCATGCGGGGCCAGGGCCTCTGGCTCCTGCCAGTGGCCCATGCCCTATTCCAGGCCTAGTGACCACAGGCCCCAGATGCTCCAGTACTGTCTGTCATAATTGCCCCCCTTTGCCCTCTACCTCAGCAAACTCCACCTCCAGTGACAAAGCAGAAAGCAAGGCTGCAGGGGGTTGAGGGTGTTGGGGTCTCTAAGCCATTCCCCCCTGCATACACACTCTCATACACATTGTCATTGCCTGCCAGGCATATGACCCTTTTGTGCCCACACAATGGAGGCACTGTCTGTGCCCCTTTTCCAGTCTGGATGTGGTGTGAGGGATGCCCATCTCTGTCACCTCACCCACGTCCCCTCCCTCTCCACTTCCAATGCAGTGCCTGTGATCTTTGCCTCCTCTTCTTCTGAAAGGTCCCTTGCACTACCCCCTTGCTCTATCTTTCTACTTCTTGTGTCCTTTCCTGAGCTCTGGAAATCTAACTGGCTGAAGACTGTGGGTAGAAGAAGGAGGCCAACAGAAGGGTCGCAGTCCTGGGATATTAATGAAGGGATGGAAGAAGGAAGCAAGCAGAGATACCATTTGCAAGGCCGAGGGGGAGAGGAGAAAGGAGACAGTGGTGGAGGCAGCTGCAGTGGCAGCAACCAGAGGGGAGAGAGACTCCACACCTGGAGGCAAGAGGACCCTTGTCCCCAGTCTTCCTCCTTTCTTCTTTGTGCCACAGTGAGCTAACCACATGTCCTCCCTGGGTGTCAATTATTTCATTAGTAAAACAGGAAAAGTAGGCTCAGTGTCTGTAGCACAGTGGCCTGCCACATACACCCAGGCTGACAGGTTCCAACCCAGCCTGGGCCAGCTAAACCACAATGACAACTGCAACAAAAAAACAGCTGGGCGTTGTGGCAGGCACCTGTAGTCCCAGCTACTTGGGAGGCAGAGGCAAGAGAATTGCTTGAGCCTAAGAGTTTGAGGTTGCCGTGAGCTGTGACGCTATGGCACTCTACTAAGGGCAACACAGTGAGACTCTTTCTCAAAAACAAAACAGGAAAGGTAGTAAGACCCACTTCACCAGGGTGTTATAAGGATTCAATGAGATCATAGTGAAGTATTTAGCACCATAAGTGCTCATCAAATGCTACCTCTGGTGCAGTCAGTAGCAGGATTGACCCTTACTGCTATACAGTTTGCAAATTGTACCCTGGCTCCAGACTGGGGCAGTACAGGTGCCTGACAGCCACCCCCCTGCCACCACACCACCTGTGCACCAGGAAGCATGCATCCCCTGAGAAGTGGCCCCAGAATGGAGCCCCACCTGCAGGTTCCTGGACATTGGTCAGGAGTCCAGATGAAAAGCTCAGAGTTCTGGTCATCTTAGAAACCAAGATAGAATGGAGGAGGACAAGAGTCCTGGTCATCTTAGAAACCAAGATAGAATGGAGGAGGACAAGCTGGTATGGGGGATGCTTCTCCCCAAGGGGGAGATCCTTAAACAGTCTTCTCTGGAAAGTGGGGAACAGGTAAGCCACGAGATTTACTAACAGGGTGGAGAAGCTGCAGCTCAAGCGAAGTGGGCTGAAGGAGCAGACCAGACCGGACAGTTGGGCAGAGGGTATGATCAGAGGGATCACTTGGACTGAGGTCCTTTCTCCGCTCCTTACCGTCCTCCTCCCCGTCCATCTCCCGGTCTCCCTCCCTCTCCCGGTCCCCCTCCCTTAAGCAAGTTTCCGTGTTACTGTTTGTTGAACACTGCCCCCTGCTGGTCACTGGCAGAAGCGTTTTTCCTCTTCCCTGTCTGTGGCTGGAAGCTGCGCGGAAACTGGAAAAAAAAAGAAGAAACTCCAGCCTGGGGACAAAGGACAAAGGAGATGCAATTTTGCAATCGAAAATTCTGTGCTGATCAGAGGTTTTCCAGAAGTTGAAAGAGGGCTAATTGCTGACTAGGGATAAATAGAGTAGAAGTCATAGGTGTTCATTTACATATACTGATAGTCTATAATTTTCAGATCAATTTTTCCCCTGGCCTGTGCCTATTTCATTTGCTGGGCATCTGTGTGTTCTGCGTCTGGGGGTGCACACCACGTCTGTGATGCTTACACGCGTCTGCATCCACGTGCTTGTTTGGTCCCTTCTTTCTGTAGCCGTTTGAGTGACAGCTGTCAGGTTTGGAGCAAGGGCAAGCAGCTGTTTAATTTCCTCTTTCCTGGAAGCCCTTTTCTTCCCTCCAGATTTTACTTCTGCCTCCCAGCTCCACCGGACTCATGGTTATTTACAGGTTACAGTTTTTCTGGCTCCTGCCCCACTTTGGACATTACAAACTCAAGAATCTTGCTTTGCTCTACCCGGGGCCTCCCAGTGAGGCTCTCAAGTGAAGTGAGAGGAGAGGGAGGGCTACAGGACCACTGCCTCTCTGCCCCTACCTCCCTTATAGCCTCACTGCCACAAAACTCCAGCCTTCTCCTTTTGTAACCTGTAGCTACCTCTTTCACTGGTCAATTCCAATTTATTCAGTGCATTGTGTGTTTATTGAATAGCCAACCACTGTTCTGGATTCTGAAATACAGGCTCCAGCTCTGTCCACCATCTCCTTGGGAGGGGAGTGTAGGAGACAGACATTCAAACACATGAATTCCCTAACAGTGAAAGGCATTTGTGAGGAATAGAAGTGGTAGTAAGAGGAAGGGAGTGATTACCTCAGAGCGGGTGCTAGTGAGGGAGTAAGCAGGTAAAATCTGAGCTGGAGTTTGAAAACCAATAGGTGCTTATGGTGAATCCTGTGGGGTGCTGCCAAGACCCCCCCTTTCACAGATTTTCTCCTTTACTAGACTGCTCACTATCCAGCTGTGGCAGGACTGATGCACAGCTGAGTCTCTCTTCAGAATTGTTTTGGAGGAAGAAAGCTGCCTTGACTAAGGTTCTGCTCCGTCCCTGGGGCAGTCTGCAGGCACTGACTGCTTGGTGCAGGGTTACAAATCTACCCCAGCTTGAGGATATCCCGCAGGTTTGCCAGAGGCCTCTCTGGCAATTGCATTACATTTTAGCTTCTCTCTTTGCTTAATTCGACTTCACTCACACCTAACAGATGTTCCCAAGAGTGCTCCTAAGAGCATTCTCCTGCATGCAGTCTCAGAGTTAAAAAATCCATTTCCTAGGGAACCCTACCTAAGATGTGATATTCCAGGTAGCAAGCCCTAAGAAAGCTTGGTGAGCAAGAGCACACAATAAGCCGTGTGGCATTGTTGGGACATACAAAGCAAGGCACTGATGGGATGGGAGAGTGACAGAGAGTTGTCTGGAGAAGTAAGCAGGGGCCCAGCCAGGGGAGGCCATGCATATTATACTAGGGAGCTTGTACTTTGCACCACAGTGATGGGATACCAGTGGATATAGTAGGGTAGATAGACACTGTCATCAGATTTACATTTTAAAAGTACTACTTTAAGGACAATTCTGAAGATCACCAAGCAGGGGTAAGGTCTGAGCAGGGGACAGTCTTAGGAGGCTATTGTAAGATCATCTGCAAGAAGATGAGGATCTGTATTCAAGCAACTGCAATAGGAATGGGGAAGGGAGGACAGATTTAGGAAAGCTATTTAAATGGTAGATTCAGCACAAGGTCGTGGTTTGGTAACTGTGATAGGCTAGAAGAGAATTCCCAGGTTCCTGGTCTGGGAACCTGAATAAACAGTGGCGCCACTTCCTAAAACAGAGCACCTAGGAGGAGAAACTTTGTGGGGTTTATGGTGAGGATCGTGGCAATCATGGTGAGATTATAAGGACAAACTGAACCAGGGTTGTCTAGGAGCCTTCCCATAGGACTGTCCAGAAGGAAGTTGGCTTGTAACTCTGGGTTTGTAACTGCAGAGTTGAACCTCTTTACTGGGGAACCTCCAAATCCACTCACCACAAACATATCTCCTCCCCTCCACCTACTCCAC
>NW_003852486.1:515491-516185 GCF_000181295.1 Otolemur garnettii | reverse complement strand
AAAACTGTGTCTGTGTTTCCACCAGGACAACCCCTGTGTCCCTTCCCCTGGACCATTACGGCTTCTAGCTGGTCTTACTGTTTCTTGACTCCCACCTGGTAAGCATACCCTTCAGACAGCCACTGGTCTTACCTACTACAAATGCAAATCTAACCAGGACACTCCTATACTATCCTTTTAATTACCCCTTATTTCCAGAATAAAACCCAAATTCTTCAACATGGCATGAAATTCCCTTCACAGTGCAGCCCCTTCCAGTCTGTCCAGGCCCATCTGGCATTTTGTCATTTGTACTTTATGCTCTAACAGATCTAAGGAGCTTGAAGCTGCCCGGCATGCTCCATATTGTTCTCTACTTTGTCCTCCTATGCTCTCCAGTGCTGTCTTGCTGAGTCCCACCCAGTCTTCAAGACAATACCATGTTCTCACCTCCAGAAAAGCTCCCCGACTTGGTGCTCAACTCTAATAGCCCAAGCTCAACCCCTCCTGTCTCTTTGTCATATCTCTATGATTTCACGCACCACCCTGAAAACATCTGTTGATTGTCCTGTGGGTTTCAGTGTGACCTGGGGTGAGCTATTTCAACCCTCTGAGCATGTTTCCTCACTCAGAGATAACACATAAAGCCCTTAGCCAGACTCAGCGCCTGTGGCTCAAGTGGCTAAAGTGCCAGCCACATACACCAAAGGTGGCG
>NW_003852486.1:508722-514395 GCF_000181295.1 Otolemur garnettii | reverse complement strand
AAAGAAAGGAAATTACCAAGGCAATATGCACCTATTGTAATAAATTCAAATAATACTCAAATATTCAAATAAATAAAGTAAATATATAACCTCTACATACCAATAACATGTCCTTCCCCCAAAGTAATCCCTATTAACCATTTGCATCCTTTCAGACTTTGCATTTTACCAATGTGTATAAACATATAAGTGAATGAATTAAAAATTATGTTGTGCATTCATTGTTAGACTTCTTTTTTTACTTAACAGTGCTGCTACTTACTTTTCCTTTAACAATACATTATAGACACCTCTATGTATCAATACGTATAGACCAACTTCACTTAAATGTTTTTCTAATTAATTTATTTAGAAATGGGGGACTCTCACTATGTTACCCAGGCTGGCCTCAAACTATTGGGCTCAAGTGACCCTCCTGCCTCATTTACCCGAGTAGCTGGGACTACAGGTGCGCCTGCTTGGCTTTAACTTCACTTTTTAAACTTCTGCATAGATGGAACATGTGTATATAATTCATTGAAATTCCTCCTCCGGATGGACATTTAGATTGGTTTCCATCTTTTGTTATTAGCAATGCTGCAGTGCCCAGCATTACACGCATATATTTGTGCACTTATGTGAGCATTTCTGAAGGAATAAATTCCTAGAAATGGAATTGCTATGTTAAAGAGAATGTACATTTTGAAATTTGAAACATATTTCCACTATCCCTCCAAAATGGCTTTACCAATGTACACTATTTCCAACCACGTGACAGTCTACGTTTCTCCCATCCTTCATTACAATGGATATTATTATTCTGTCTCTCTCTCTTTATTTGTCAACTTGATGGACAAAAGAAAATACCAAATATTTCTTTAATTCGAATTTCCCTTATTATTTCAGGTTGCTGACAATTTGATGCACTTACCAGATGTTTGATTTCTTCTGTGAACTTTCAGTTCATACCCTTGGATTATTAAAATTTTTTCTTTCTTGTTTTGGGTTATGCGATATTTTTTTCATTAAAAAAATACAATTTATTTTAAATAAAGTAAAAATGTCTTTGTTCTATACCAAGTTGAGCTATCTAATCAGTTATGTTCTTCAGCCTGTGCTTCCCTTCGTGTTGCTTGTTATTTTCCCTCTCCTCGCCCTACTCTCCTTGCAGGATTTAGTCATTTATTTGGCCTGTGTCTTTGTATCTACATTTCTTTCCTTTTCTTTCTTTCTTTCTTTCTTTTTTTTTTTTGAGAGAACTTCTCACTTTGTCGCCCTCAGTAGAATGCCCTGGTGTCATAGTTCATAGCAACCTCAAACTCTTGGACTCAAGCAATTCTGTTGCCTCAGCCTCCCAAGTTGCTGGGGCTACAGGTGCCTGCCACAATGCCCCAGCTAGTTTTTTTGTTTTTTAGAGACAGGGGTCTAGCTCTTGCTCAGGCTGGTCTTGAACCTGTGAGCTTAGGCAATCGACCTGCCTCGGCCTCCCAGAGTGCTAGGATTGCAGGTGTGAGCCACCGCACCCGGCCGCTATGTATCTGCATTTCGTTCCTTTATGTACACATACATGTATCTATGATCACTACATTAGATTATTTTTCACATTTTACATTTCAAAAGAATATTGTAGTGTACATCTCACTCTGCTTCTTTGACTTTTCTTTCTTCTTAGTTAACATTGTGTTTTTACATTCTGTTCTGCTTTTGTATATGAGATGGAAATAAAAACACGGTATATGTTGACCTAGTTCATTCTTTGTATTTACATATACTTCCGCATGTACACATAGACTTACCTAATAAGATTTTTCCCTACTTTTTTGCTGTAGTGAATATCCTTGAATATGTCATTTTCCATTTTCTGTTTGATTGTCTGAAATTTTCCAATTGATTCTAGGAGCTCTAGGATTAAAAAATTGCAAGGTTCATAGGATTATAGATAGTAACTCTTTTGTTAGGCAGAAAATTTTTATTTAGCCAAATTTATAATTTTTTCTTCTATGACTTCCGCATTTTGGACCTTGGCTTTCCTTGCTCCAAAATCATAAAAGAAACAAAAATCCCTCCATTATTATTTTCTAATACTTATATTATTAGCTGTTTTTTTGGGACAGAGTCTCACTTTGTCCCCCTGGATAGAGTGCTGTGGCATCACAGCTCACAGGAACCTCCAACTCTTGGGCTTAAGCAATTCTCTTGTCTCAGCCTCCCAAGTAGCTGGACAATGCCCAGCTATTTTTTTGGCTGTAGTTGTCACTGTTGTGTGGCAAGCCTGGGCTGAGTTCGAACCCTCCAGCTCTGGTGTATGTCGCTGGCACTCTAGACGCTGAGCTATAGGTGCCGAACAGTAGTTATTTATTTATTTATTTATTTACTTTAAACCTTTGACTCTTTGATGTATCTGCATTTTATGAGATATAAGAAATGAGGTAGTGGGTGGCACCTGTGGCTCAGTGGGTGGGGCACTGGCCTGATATACCGAGGGTGGTGGGTTCAAATCCAGCCACGGCCAAACTGCAACAACAACAACAAAAATAGCTGGACGTTGTGGCGGGCGCCTGTAGTCCCAGCTACTTGGGAGGCTGAGGCAAGAGAATTGCCTAAGCCCAGTAGTTGGAGGTTGCTGTGAGCTGTGTGATGCCACAGCACTCTACCGAGGGTGATAAAGTGAGACTCTGTCTCTACAAAAAAACAAAAACAACAACAACAAAAAAAAAAACTAAGAAAGAAAGAAAGAAATGAGGTAGAATCCAAAGTTACTTTCCCCAAATGGTTACTCAGTTATCCCAATATCATGTATTAAACAATCAATCTTTTCTTTATTAAAAGAATAGTTTTATTTTTCCTTTACAATATTTTATATAGTTTCCTTTTCCTTTTTTTATAGTTTGAGATTTATATAATCTGGATACATTTTTTTTACATCAAATATGTAATCTGAAAATATTTTCCCTGTTCTTTTACCTCTTAAAAGTGTCTTTTGAAAGCAGAATTTTGGAATTTTGGTAAAATGTAATTTATCATTTCATTTCTTTTATGGATCATGCTCTTGGTTGTAAGAAATCTTTGCCAACAAAGATTTTCTTTTACATTTTTGTCAGAAGTTTTATATTTAGTTTTATGATCAATTTTGAGTTAAATTTTGTGTATGATAAGGTATGAATTGAAATTCTTCTTTGTTTTTTTGCATGCAGGCAGTGAATTGTCTGTATTAAAAACACTTTCTCTACTGCATTGCCCTTGTACCTTTGTAAAAAAATCAATTGACCATATGTATATGGGTGTCTTTATAAACTCTGTATTCTATTCCATTGATCTTTTTGTCTTTCTTTATGTCTATACGATACTGCCTTAGTTACTGTAGCTTTATAATAAACCTTGAACTTATGTAATATAAGGCTTTCAATTTTATTATTCTTTTTCAAAGTTATTTTTGCTATTCTATGTCCTTTGCATTTCCATATGATGTTTAGAATCAGATTACTAATTTTTGTAAAAACAATTGCTGTGATTTTGTTTGGATTGCATTGAATTTATAGATCTACTTTGGGAGAACTGAAATCTTAACAACATTGAGTTTTCCAATCCATGTATGGCATATTGTCTCATTTATTTAGGTCTTCTTTAATTTCTCTAAGTGATTTTTTTAGGGTTCAGTGTACAGGATCTGCACATCTCTTCTTTATTTTGGAGACAATGTCTCACTACATTGCCCTCAGTAGAGTGCCGCAATGTCACAGGTCACAGCAACCTTAAACTCTTGGGCTTAAGCGATTCTCCTGCCTCAGCCTCCCAAGTAGCCGGGACCACAGGCACCCACCACAATACCCAACTGTTCTTTTTTGTTTTTGCAGTTGTCATTGTTGTTTAGTAGGCCTGGGCTGGGCTCAAACCCGCCAGCCTCGGTGTATGTGGCTGGCACCCCAACCACTGAGCTATGGGTGCCAAGCCTGAACATCTCTTCTTAGACTTATCCCTCAGTATTTTATATTATTTAGTGCTATTTTAAATAGTGTCTTAAAGTTAATTTTTGAGTGTTCATTGTTAGTGTAATGAGTTGAATTATGATCCCCCTCCTCCCAAGAGACATATTGAAGTCCTAACCCCTGGTACCTCTGAACATGACTGTATTTGGAAACAGGGGTCTTTGCATATATAACTGCTAAGTTGAGGCCAAACTGGAGTAGTATGAGCCCTTGATTCAATATGATTTGTGTTCTTACAAGAAGAGGGAAATTTGGACACAGGCACATAGAGAGAAGATGATCTAGAGGTTTATAGGAGAAGACAGCCATATGACAATGGACGCAGAGATTGGAATGATGTATTTACAAGCCAAGGAATACCACACCAGGGATTGCCAGAATATACCTGAAGCTGGAAGAAGCAAGGAAAGACTCTCTCCCAGATCCTTCAGAGAGAGCACGGTTCTGCCAATGCCTTTATATCAGATTTCTAGCTTCTAGAACCATGAGAAAATAAATTTCTGCCATTTTAAGCTATTCCCATTTGCAGTACTTTGCTATGTCAGCTGTAGGAAACTAATACAGCTAGTATGTAGAAATGTAATTGATTTTTGCATAGTGATATGGCTTCATGAAATGAGCTGGAAAGTATTTCCTCTGCTTCAATTTTCTGGAGGAGTTTATGTAGAACTGATATTATTTCTTTCTTAAATATTGGGTAAAATTCATCACTAAAGCTATTTAGACCTGGTGTTTTCTTTGCAGGAAGGTTTTTAACTATAATTCAGTTTCTTCACTAGCCATAGGATGATTCAGATTACTTTTTCTTGAGTGAGTTTGTCACTTTCAAGAGTACATCCAAATTGTGAAATTTATTGGCATAAAGCTATTTATAATATTCTCTTATCATCCTTTTAATAAGTGTAGGATCTGTAGCAATGTCACCTCCCTCAGTCCTGGTATTGGTCATTTTAGTTTTTAATAATATTCTCTTATCATCCTTTTAATAACTATAGAATCTGTAGTGATATCGCCTCCCTCATTCTTGGTATTGGCCATTGGAGTTTTTTATAATATTCTCTTATCATCCTTTTAATAACTGTAGGATCTGTAGTGATGTTGCCGCCATTATTCCTGGTACTGGCCATTTGAGGTTTTTCTTTTTCTCATCACCCTAGCTGGATTTGTCTATTTTACTTATCTTCTTAGGGTATAGCTTTTGGCTTCATTGAGTTTTCTCTATGGATTTCCTGTTTTTCATTTCATTGTTTTCTGTTCTAATCTTTATTATTGCCTTTCTTCTGCTTTGAGTGTAATTTGTATTCTTTCTAATTTTTTAAAGTAGAAGTATCATTGACTTGAGGCCTTTTTTCTTTTCTAGTATAGGTTTCTAGTGCTATCAGTTTCCCTTTAAGTACCACATTAGCTACATTACCACACATTTTATTATATTGTTTTATTTATAATAATAATAACATTTAATTTATAATAATGATATTCAATAATAAATATAATATTTATATTATTTTTTTCATTCAGTTCAAAATATTAATTTCTTTCTTGATTTCTTATTTCATCCATGATTTAATTATAATTGTGTTGGTTCCAAATATTTGGAGATTTTTCAGATATCTTTCTATTGTCAATATCTAATTAAATACTCTTATAATCAGAGAATATATTTTGTATGACTGGATTCTTTTTAAATTGATCAAAACTTTTTTTTTTT
>NW_003852486.1:487817-506872 GCF_000181295.1 Otolemur garnettii | reverse complement strand
AAAAAAAAAAAAAAAAAAAAAGATCTTTAAAATATGACAGTGGAGCTTTAATGGGGATTGCATTAAAATTATATATTGCTTTGGGTAGTATGGACATGATCAAAACTTCTTTTATGGTACAGGATACAATCTATGTTGGTAAGTATTCTATTTGCAATGTTCCTGAAAAGAATGTGCATTTTTTTATTGAGTGGAATTTTTTTTTTGAGTGGAATGTTTTATACTTGATTGAGCCAAGCTGGAGTGCAGTGGCACAATCATAGCTCACTGCAGCCTCAAGCTCCTGGGTTTGAGGGATCCTCCTGCCTCAGCATCTGGAGTAGCTGGGACTATGAGTGTGCACCACCACACCTGGGAATTTTTTTTTTTTTTTTTGTAGAGATGGGGGTCTCACTGTGTTTTCCAGGCTGATCTTGAAATTTTGGCCTCAAATGAGCATCTCACCTTGGCCTTGCAAAGTGCTGGGATTATAAGCATAATCTACTCTGCTAAGCCTTTTTTCTTCTTTTTCTCAGGAACGTAAATGATTTGAATTTAAAATAGAAATATAGTAAGAGGTTCAGAGAAAGATTTGAGATTTTATTATTATTATTTCAAGACAGAGTCTACTTTGTCGCTCTTAGTAGAGTGATGTGGTGTCATAGCTCACAGCAACCTCAAACTCTTGGGCTCAAGCAATTCTCTTGCCTAAGCCTCCTGAGTAGCTAGGACTACAGGTGCTTGCCAAATGCCAGGCTATTTTTAGAGACAGGGTCTCACTCTTGTTCAGGCTGGTCTCAAACCTGTGAGCTCAGGCAATCTACCTGCCTCAGCCTCCCAGAGTGCTAGGATTACAGATGTGAGCCACTGCTCCCGGTCTTAGGATTTGGGATTTTAGAGGAGGTGGTGGTTTCAGGAATGATTTAATAGCATAAATGTCATTATAATTGGACCCCGAAATATTTTAAATATGGGTGATGGTGCAAGGAAAGTGTTCCATATAGAAGGAGCAAGATGAGCAAAGGATTGGAGGCAAGAAAGCCTGTGTTTGGTTCAGGGAATAGTAGATTGCCCAATAATAGATTGGTCTCAGGCAGAGCGGCAGGAGAGATGTGGAAAATTCTTATGTTACTACCATTTTCCTATGTATATCCCCACCCTGATGGCCCATAAATGCCCGAGACACCTGTCAGATCAAACACATTATCTACCCTTTAAACCTATGGTCTCTCATTTTCCCCTAATTTGATGTGTGGCAGCACCATCTTCCTTAGTATCTATAACAGAAGCCTCTGAGTCATCTTAAACATCTCCTTGTTTCTCAACCCTGTCCATCCTGCTTGTAGGTTGCCTCCCATATTTGCTTTCTTTTCTATCCTCATCAGTCTTCATAGTCTTGGAGTCAGCCATCTCCCATAAACCACTGTATTAGCCTTCTTATTGGTCTCTCCAGTTCTAGATTCTTCCCCCTTTAAACTATGTCTCACACACAGCTACGTTTTTCTGGGGAGAGCATATAGCTTTCATCAAAGTCTCAAAGAGAGAGACAGTCCACAGAAGGCTAAGAGCCACTGCCCTGTATCTTTATTTCAGATGAGACAGTTAATGTTCAGTCAATGTGGTGCACTTGACAGACTACCAAATAAGAACTCAGGAGACCCAGGTTCTAGTTCTCTGGAGCGGCTGCTAATTAGCTGTATGATTTTGGGCAATTTGTTTCCTCTGCAACAGTTTCCTTATCCGTAAAATAGAGAAGGGTCTCTTTCAACGTCAAACACTATTATTTTCTTATACAAGTAGATTACTTTAATGTTAGATACTCCACAGTTCTCCTCTCTTAGTCTCTTCTCCCGTGTTTTATTAGACAAACATTCACTTCGGTGCGCCATTCTTTGAGGTGACAGGCATAGAAAGCTAAGTAAGGCACTGCTTCCACCACTTGAGAAGCTTGCAGAACAGCTGGGCAGACATATATGTAAATAAGAAATTGGCATACAAGGCCAGAAATGCTAAAACACAGGTATTTGGAGCTCCAGAGGCACAGAGAAGACTCTCTAGGTGCAAGGGAGATCCAACTTTGCTTGGGAAAGTCAGGAAAGAGTTGCAGAGGAGACCACAGACACAGGAATCTTGAAGGATGAGCAAAACTTCCTAGGCAGAGAAGTGAAGAGGCATTTCATGTGAGGGAAACACTGTGTGATGGTAGAGGAGTAACACAGGGTCCCAAGTCAGTAGAACAACCCGTAGATGGGCACAGTTTGATACAGTTATGTTGAATGTTTGCACCTTGAATTATAGGGAGCAACAGGAGGAGGAGAGATGGGCATATTTTGATACAGTATGTTGAATGTTTGTGCTTTGAATTACAGGCTGGAGGAGGAGAGTGAGCCAGGTATTGTACCAAATCAGTGCCAAGAAGTTTTGACTTCCTCTTGCAGACTATGGGAAGCCATTGGATTGTGTTAGGCAAGGTAGTGACAGGCTGATTTCTCTGTCAGAAAAATTGGCAATAGGGAGGAAGATTATTTGGAAAGGAAGGAGACAAGTTTGGAAGTGATAAATGTGTAAACAAGTCAAGGGGATAGAGATGGAAGGAAGGTCATGTATTCATCTAAACTTAGGATATTTAAGGTACTCAAGGAATGGCCAAGTTCCAGTGGGAAATTAGAAATAGGAGTTTAATGCTTAGAAGAGAGACCTGGATTTAGAAGCATTAATAAGTAAGCATTGGGGTGGTGTCTGTGGCTCAGTGGGTAGGGCGCCAGCCCCATATACCGAGGGTAGTCGGTTCAAACCTGCTACAAAAAATAGCCAGGTGTTGTGGCAGGCACCTGTAGTCCTAGCTACTCGGGAGGCTGAGGCAAGAGAATTGCCTAAGCCCAGGAGTTGGAGGTTGCTGTGAGCTGTGATGCTACAGCACTCTTCCAAGGGTGATAAAGTGAGACTCTTAAAAAAAAAAAAAAGTAAGCACTGACTGAAGCCACAGGAGTGGATGATATTGCTTTGGGAAAGCATATAGAGTGGGGAGTGCGGAGGCCAAAGGCTGAATTCTGGGAAACATTAGTATTTGAAGTTGGGAGGAGGGAAGACATGGAAAGGAAGGCTGGGGTGCAAGGATCTGAGGAGTGAAGGAAGGTGGTAGGATGTTGGTGAAGAATCTACTCGTTTAAGAAGTTTGGATAAGGAAAGGAAGGAGGAAGTGAGGGAAGTACCGTAGCACATCCATAGTTGACCACTTCCCTACATTGACCACTTACCTCCTTAAGTTGGCCTAATTGTCACAGACTGGACGTGTACCTTGTGTACATATTAGGACAGTGGGCGAAGTTCCTTATGGTGACCACCTCCATATGTTGACCAGTTTGTTTTGTTACAGTTCCTTGGATGGTCAACTTACAGAGGTTCTACTAGATCTTATTTTATTACATCTGCTAGGTGAAGAAAAGTGAAGAGGTTGGAGTTAAATAGAGGAGAGATGGGATAATGGATGCAGGTAGGAAGGGACATGATAGAATCCACACCCAGAGGGATTAGTCCTAGGCCAGGGAGGTGGAGGGGGGCATTTATTTGTCCAAGAAGGAAGAAGGAAATCAGAAAGAGTTTAATACAGTGATTTAATTTAGAATCACCGAGATAACTTTAAAAAAAATGCCAATATCTGGGTCACACCTTGGAAGTTTCTGGTTTAATTAGTCTGGGATGGGTCCTGGATATTGGTATGTTTTCAGAGCTTCCCAGGTGATTAAAATCTGCAGTCAAGGTTCAGAACTACTGGTTTAATTGTAGGTAACTTTTTAGATTGGTGATAATGGGATTGGATTTGAGGAAACTCACACTTAATAAAGATATGATAAATAGGGAGTGGTCAAGATTTGGGACAGATGAGGAATGAGGAGAGAGAAGGAATTTAGAAGGGAAGGGAACTAATGCTAACAGTGACTTTTATGTGCCAGAACAAGACTCTGTCCTTGTTCTCAGAGATCGGGATTTTCTGTGAGAGACACCTCACAACAAAGCTATGCCTTTGACATAGCATAGTTCTTGACCAGTTACTCTTTTATTTGTTTATTTATTTATTGGCTATTTTTCTTTTTCCAATAAAAGTGAGGGAAAAATTTCACTAAACTCGGCTATTTCACAGTTTAGATTGGGTATAGAAATATTTTTGTAAGCCTTCGGAGTAGCCTTTCTAGGAAGAAAGAACTTAATTATTCTAGGAGGCTGAACTATCCCCAGGTTCACTGGCAGGGCTACGAGAAGGTAGTGGTTGAGATCTGCCATCTGCTAATTGCTCACACTGAAACACTTTGATGGCCATTCTGCTAATGTGGGAAGCTTCTATGAAGAAGTTACTAAGGATTACCCCTTCTCAGAGCAACGCTGTAAAAAGGCTGTACTTTTTTTCTTTTTTTTTTTTTAGACAGAGTCTTAGTCTTTTGTCCCTGGCTAGAGTGCTATGGGGTCAACCTAGCTCACAGCAATCTCAAACTCCTGGGTTCAAGCCATCCTCCTACCTCAGCATCCCCAGTAGCTGGGACTATAGGCACCGGCCACCAGCCTAGCTAATTTTTCTATATTTAGTGGAAACGAGGACTCGCTCTTGCTCAGGCTGGTTTCCAACTCCTGACCTCAAGTGATCCTCCTGCATTGGCCTCACAGAGTGCTAGGATTACAAGCACCAGTCTCTGTGCCAAGCCAAAAAGGCTCTACTTTTCAGGAAAGCAGAAAACCGAATCTTTGCTACTGTGGTCTGTGTCTTGACCTCCAGGGACAGCTTTGCCCACACAGGAGACAGGTGCTTCTCTGGAGGCTGAGCCTTCCCATGGAGAGGGTCCACTGCCTCTGGTGAGCTCTTGCATCTTCCCCAGGAGACTCAATTTCTCAGGGCTCCTGAGAAATTCAGTAGTTCTGAACCTTGACTGCAGATTTTAATCACCTGGGAAGCTCTGAAAACATACCAGCATACTTGATGTCTGTCCTGAGATGGCTCTAGTCTGCCTGCCCAAGCCGGCTGCCTAGACCCCTGAATTTTAACTGAGAAGCTTAGGCTTTTCAGGTAGGGGCCTCCTTCCCTGAGTAAGACTCCTGAAAGAACTGGGGGTGGCCTAGGCATGTAACAGAGAAGGGAAGCTTGGTTGGGAATTGACTGTGGTACTATGAGTTTAAGGAGGTGGTTCTTTTTGTTACTTCATTATTTCCTTTTCTATAAACAGAAGTTGAGGCTTGAAGAATTAAGAAACTTGCCTATGTCCTCGAGGATAGGAGCTGTGTGAAGTCCAATCTGTTCCACTCTGCTGTCCTTCAGGCTCCTGGCTTCCCTCTCTTGCTGTAAGTTGGCCCCTTTGGGAAAATCTAGTTGAAAGTCACCTCAGTGTTCTCCTTCCTCCAAAAATAATTAGGTCAGGTCTCTTGCACCGTAGGGCACATGGGCCTTCTACTGGGTCTCTGTTTTCTCATTCTGGGAACTGAGGTTGTTTGAAATCCAGGTGGGTTTCTATCCTAGGGGTGAGGGTGGAGGGTGGTCCAGAGACCTGCTGGATGGGATAGAGCACACCAATTAATGTCAGGCCTCTTCTCAGAGACTTAGCATTTCCATTGCAGAGGTATAAGTGAAAGTCCCCAATCTCACCCTTGGAGAAAAGGAAGGAAAAAGCAAGCTTATTCCAGCCTGATGCTGGATGTCTGTCAACCCTGAAGTCTCATCCATGGAAATCCTGATTTAGGTTTTAAGCTTTAGGTGGCGCTGGCCTACAGAATTATCTGTAATTCTGGCAGCAGGAATCCTTGTTCAAATTTGTGGACCCTATTGAGGGCTGTGAAATAGGCAAGCAGGAGGTGAACATCATTCAGGCTAAAACCTGCTAGAGTCAGACACCACAGCAGCCCTGACATTGTGTCAAATTGCACACTTTCTGTCCACCGGGGTGTGTTCTTGGGGGACCCCCTCCGTGTTTTCCCCACCTCCTTTCACCCTTCCCCAGCTTTCTTACCACTTGTCTTTCATACTCCTGCTTGTGGTCACTGCCAGACCCCCAGAGCAGCCCAGTGCCTGCACATGATAGGCACAGGTGAGTGTCTGGATGCAAGCAGGAACTTGGGCACCTGGAATAATTCTGCTGTTTCATGTAGACTTGTGCTGAGTCACTTACTGGCCCATACTATGGAAAGTGGGGCAGAAGAGAGGTAGGCTTTGGAGCAAGGAGAAAGAAAGAGTTTCTTAGCAGTCTCCATCTTTGAACAATACAGGCAAAGGTGGCTCTGTCCTCATCTTTGGACAGGTTAGAATAGGTCACCAAAAGAGATGAGATAAGTTCTCAGAGAAAAATTTTCATCAGGGAGGAGCAAAAATCTCCAAGCAAGTGAGGAATAGAGGCTGGAAGTCTCCTTGCCTGGGACTTCTTTATTTTTTATGTATTTATTTATTTTGAGACAGAATCTTACTCTGTTGCCCAGACTAGAGTGCATGGAATGGGGTCATCATAGCTCACAGCAACCTCAAACTCCTGGGTTCAAGACATTCTCCTGCCTCAGCTGCCCAGAGGGCTGGGATTACACCCCATATTTTTTAATACCAAGGTTGGGAAAGCAGGTTGCAGGACTGGAAGCTGGAGGAGGCTGATATGTCCAGAATGCCTTACCTACCTGGGGAGAAGTCTGCCAAGATGTTTTTGAAGTGATACTATTCTAAATCAGTGGCAGGCTGCACAGCAATGACATTAGCGACATCAGCTTTTGTTCACACCAAGGGAAACAGACTTCCCACAGCCCAGGCTGTTACAGTGGGGCCACTATTGGTGGGGTCAGGTCTATAACCCCATTTCATGAACCCCAACTGGATTCTTGGCATGCTCCAGATATTTTGAGACCCTACTATCTCCGTGTAGTATTCTCAACTAAAGTATCTGAAACTCCTGGGACAGAGAGCCCTGCCTGCCTTGGGGTTAGGGACCCGGCTGGTCGAGGCATTTTTGCTCTTGGAGGTCTCCTGGGATAAGTCCCCCTTCTCCTCAGCCATCCAAACTCCCTGGCGCTCTAGTCATCTCCTCCTCCCCCGCTCCCCCCGGGCAGGGTTCCCTTTGTAATTAATCCCAACACTCAAACCAGAGGGGAGGAAAAACGTGTTAATGAGGGAGTGTCCCAGACTGACTGGGGCGGTCGCTGCTCGCAGCTAGAACACCGAGTAATTAAATTATTTTTGGGAGGTGGGAGATCTGGTGGTGATGGTGTCAGGGAAATTCCCGTATGAAAGGAAAGGGAGGGCATCCGTCGCCACTAATTAAAATCAGGGATGACCCTCCCTTCTTGCAGCCCTAGAGGGGGAAAAATCAATCTTTCCACGTTTCAGATTCCATTGGATTTTGTGTAGCTGGGTCTGTGGCCCTAAAAAAGAGAATACTGCCAGTCCTCTGGGTCTGGGGGTTCCATCCCTTGCCCAGAGGGTTGAGCAAGATAGTCCCAAGAGGGGCTGTGGGCTGGACGAAGGCCAGGAATCGAAGGAGCCCCCTGCCCACTATCAGGGTGGGGGTCGTAGCCCACCGCTGATTCCCAGGATCAGGGAGGGCCGCCAGGCATCTGGAGGCGAAGGCTGGGGCAGCGGCGACTCCGGGAAGAGCCGGACCGCAGACAATGGACGCGGCGGCGGGAGGGGCGGCAACTGCGGGAACAGCCGGGAGGCGGCACCCGGGAGAGCGCGCTCCCCCGCCCCCCTGCACCCCCACTCTCTTCCCCTCCCCCTCCGCCCCCTCCCCTTCGACCGCCGGCTCCCGAGCTGATTCCCGATCCCTGATTTCTTGATCCTTGGTCCCGCCATGGGAGCCTGAGCGCCCCCTATTCCCCCCTGGCCCCCTGCCCCCGGGGCCTTAAGGGGGAAGAGGCAGCGGTCTCGGACTGAGCCCGGGGTGACCAGACTCGAGCCCATCTCAGCACCCCCATCGCCCGCGCTGCCGGTCCGGGAGCGCAGAGTTCGGAGCGCCCCGGAGCGCTGCGGATACAAAGGCGTCGGGCCGAGCCGGGCGCCAGCCGAGCCCCCCGGCGGTTCGCAGCGGCGGGTGAGTACCGGGGAGCGGGGGCGCGAGCAAAGTTTGCAAAAAAAGAAAGGAGAAAAAAGAAAGAAACAGAAAAGGAGGACAATCGTGCAAGGGGCCAGGGGGCACCCGGCCACAGGGCGAGCAGGGTGGCTTGTGGGGGAAGGAGGACTCTGGGCAGCCCCCTTCCGGTCCTCTCCCCGGTGCATGGCGGAGTACCCCCCCAACTTTGGGGAGAGGAAGGGGCGCGCAGAGAGGGGGCGGAGCCCGGGCCTGGAGAGCCGGGGACTTTCCTGGGCCGGGGCCGGAGCGGGGGCCTTAATGATCCCAGGGGAGCCGGTTGAAGCCGGGGACTAGGAGCGTGTGTTTGAGGTGGGGGGAGAAGCGGTGGATGGATCGGAGTCTGGAGGTATTGGAAGCCGACGGTGTTTTGGGGTGCATACACACCTCAGGAGTGTGGGGAGGGAGGGGGCAGGTATGCGTTCAGGGTGTAGAGCGGGTTGGGGAGAGTAGTAGGGGTGTGTACAGCCCTAGGATAGGGCTAGCGGCCGTAGACCGTGTCTGGGGGCCCCGGCGATCGGCACCGGCATCCCTCTCCCCAATGGTATTTACCATTTGGGGTAGTGTGGGCTCTACCTTAGTTAGTTTTAAAGGGTTGGCGAAGGATCAGCGTGCATGATTCTTTGTTTTTGTGTGTGTGTGCACGCCTTTACGTGCTGCATGTTCCTGCAGGTGGGCCCCTGGGTTCGGATGTATAGGTGTTTTTCTGTTCTTGAGTGTGCTGTGCCCAGGAAGCGGCTGACCATGCATCTGCCGTGTGTTTGGATGTGTATTTATGTGTGTCTTTGGCGGAAGGGGTGTGTGTCTACGTGTGTGTGCTGGGAGAGGGGTTTGTGGGAAAGAGGAGTGTAGGTACTGAGGAAGGTGGGTGTGTAAGCGCAGAATTGAGTATGTGTGGATGGGTATGTTTGCACCTGTGTACAGGGAATGGTGTGAGCGAATCTGTGTTCTCTTGTGTGTAACCTGTGTCGATGGGTATCAGTATGTGTGCCTGCTTTAGCTGGTCTGTGTGTTTTTAAGTGTGAGTTGGGGGTGCCTCTTGTCTCTGCAGACAGGCTTTCTTGGTAGAAAGCCCAGAGGGAAGGCTGTCTGCAGGATTCTGAGGCTTCTCCCACAGTCCTGCTTGGGTTCACCGGTAGTGTTTTAAGCATCTGAGACCTCTGGATGACAGGGAGTGAGTTGTCTTACAAAGTGCCCATTTGGGAAGTTTTTCTGAAAGAGGGTGTGTGTTGTAACAAATAGAGAACAAGGGTTCTCCTTGTAAACCTAGAGGAATTTGGGGGAATGTAGGAGCTGGGAAGAGAAAAAGGAACTTCCTTGCTCACCATCATAGGCTGGGTTCTAGAGTTTGGAGAGGCTCCATTCTTGGTTTCCTTCCCAGCTGCAGCCCAGCCCCCTCAGATCATACTTCTCTTGGAAACTGTCTTGGAGATTGCTGCTTCAGAGCCCACTGACTGTCCTGCCTCTAGGATCCCACAGTTCCTGAAGAGTTTGGGATGTTGATGTGGGATGGAAGCAAAAGGAAGTACATCTGGGGGGATGAAACTCACGGCAGGAAACAGCTTAGGTTCCCCTCATGGGGTTGAGAAGGTGGCATGGGCTGTTTCTCCTGCAGTTCTAACTGTGGTTTATCACATAGTTTCCCTTCTAGGTGGGAGGCATGGTTGGGATGGAGCTGTGGTGTAGAGACAGGGCTGAGTGTCCACGTGTTGGGGAAAGGGCAGGCACCGTGTCTGAGGCTATCCTCACCATCATGATAGTGTGCTGGGTGTGGGACCTCGGTGACTATCTGGGAAATGGATGTCTCTCTCCTTAGTGGGCAGCAGCTCTCTCCTTTCCCTGTCCTCTTGTCCTTTCCTTTTTAGGGTGAAGGGGTTGGCCATATCCTTCTTTAGGATGCTAGCTTTGTTCCTCCATGTCACACTTTTAAGCCATCTTCCTCTGGCTGCCAGAGGCTAGATTGAAACACCTGGGTTTAAGAGCTGAGGTTGTGATTGCTGCTGCCCATGAGGGTCTCCCTGCAATTGGAATTGGAATGTCAGAGGCTCTAATAGGCCTGTGCAGTTGGAATGTTCCCTCTTTAGTCCTCAGGGCTTCCTAGCCTTCTTAAGGCCTTGAGATAAAAGTAGTAGGGGTTAGAAAATGTTGGGACTGAGGATAGGGGCAGAGTAGGAAAAGACCAGATTTTCTTTTTTTTAAATGATCCCGCCAAACCTGACACTTGTCTGAAGGCTATGGTTTCCAGGAGTGGCCTTCTGGATTCCTTGTTCACTTAGCACTTGCGTGGTCTCTTTTATGTTGGGGAAGGGCTATCTTCCAGGGAGGAGGAATTGTGGTCAGATAATAGGAAGTGCCCTTTCTGAAAGTACTTCCAGATTGGGAGCCAGTGGCCCCAGTGGCCCCTCCTTGCCCATTGTCTGGCTCCTGACTTTTATTTCCTCTAATTCTTTCAGAGCAGTCCTCTCTGGTGTGACTCCCTCTGCTCCTCCTGACCCTTCTAGGTCTGAGGAAGGTCTTTCCCTGGTTCTAGAGTAGGCCAGACTTTTTAAATCTGCTTATCTGGTTTCCAAGAGATCCTTCTAGAGGGGTGGGAACTTTGCTAACAGAAGCTTTGGGAGGAGACCTGGGCCTCCCCCATCTCCTCTGAGTTTTAGGAATTCTAGTCTTCTGCTTTGTTTATTCTTCCCAGGGTAGTTCCTTGCACTGTGGGGCCAAAGTGAGGAGTGAGAGAGTTGGCTGGAATTAGTACTTAACAGAGTGTAACCTTGGGCAAGTTGTTAAACCCATTCCTCAGCCTGGAAGGTGTCTTAATGCACCTCTAAGCTCAGACTGAGCCCTGGTCCCTCCAGTGGCCTGCTTCTCTTGCTCTTAAGTTCTGCCTTCGTCACTTCCTGATTCTGTGACCTTAGACAAAATAGATATCTTTTTGAAGCATCACCTTTAAAATGAATTAATAATAATAATGATCTGGAGACAACATGTGACACAGCACCTGGCACATAGGAAGCACTCAGCTGAATAGTCTGGATTCTGACGGATGATTATTGTAAGGGAGAGAGATCTGGATAGTGGGGCAGGAGAGTTAATTGGTTCTGCTCTTCGTAGGCACTACCCTCTATCTGCAGGTGCTGTGTGAAGCATAGGGGACAGAGGGGTGAATTTCACAAGAGAGACGTGCATAAACACGTCGATTCACTGTAACCCAGTGTGTTGTGTGGAGGTGTGTTTAGGAGGCCACTGGAGCAGAGAGAAGAGTGCTTGGCCCTGGGGTCAGGTGTAGGAAAGGTTCTGGGTAAGATGTGCCCTTAGGTAGATTTTTTAAAAAATTAAGGTGAAATTTGCATTCTATAAGATGAATCATTTTAAAGTGAACAGAGGCATTTCTAGTGTTGTGCAAGCACCCCCTATCTAGTTCTAAAACAGTTTCACCATCCCAAAATGAAATCCTTACCCATTAAGCAGCTGCTCCCAACCCCCCTCCTTCTGCCTTTGCCCCTGGCAACCATCAATCTGCATTCCATCTCTAGGGATTTACCTATTCTGGATATTACTTAGAAATAGAAACTGACAGTGTGTGACCTTCAGTTAGCATAGTGTTTACAAGATTAATCCACTCATGTATTGGTACTGCAATCCTTTTTATGGCTGAATAATATTCCCTTGTATGGTTAAAGGACGAGTTGGGCAGACAGGGAGGGACGGAGGAGCCCACTGCTGGTAGAGGCTTAATGTGAGCAAGAATGGGCACCATGTGTGTATTGTTGGATCTTTTGACCTCAGTTTCCCTGCTACAAAACAAAGTTAATCATCTCTTTCATTGTCCTGTGGGTTTGGTGAGGGCAGAGGTATTGGGGAGCAGAGGCTGCGATGTTACTTCTGCTTGTTAGGGTCTGGGTTGAGGATGGGGCTTTTTAAAACTTGCTCTTTCCTCTTCTTTTCTGGGCATCTTCTCCTGTCTGCAGCTCCCTCATCCCCATGGGTAGCCATCTCCACGTTTCACTTGGCATCAACTTCCCTTCTCTTTGAATTGACCTAAAACTTTTCTTTTTAGTCTTTGCAGGTGGATAAGCTGGTATATGAGATTTTGGCAGCAGAGGTGAAGGAAAGGCCTGGGAGTGAATCCTATTCACACTCTGCCCAGCATTGGACCTCTTCTTTGTCCTGTCTCTTAGTGATCTGGCTTGGGCAGCCTCCTGCTACCTTCTCTGTTGTGATCTGGATAGAACTGGGGTGGGTCAGGGAGAATCTTTGCCTCTTGTCCCTACCCAGCTTGGTACAGATTAGGAGGCAGAGGCCTTTTATGGTGGGGCCCTTTGGAAGTAAGGTGTTGCTCGTTTGTTTGATGCCCCTGGCAAGGTTGGTAATTACAGACATGACAGCTGGGAACTGGTTTGGGAGAAGCAGGCTTAGAATCAGCAGAGGTGAGGATATCCTGGTAATCAGGGTGGGGCAGTGAGTATGGATGGGGGAGAGTGGGAAGAAGCTGGGATGTGGGGTGGAGTGGGAAGCTTGGGGCCCTCTTTCCCTGCCACTCTACACATGGCTGGGCCTAGAGCCTAGAGGAGAGTGGGAGGGACTCGAGCCCAGGCTCCCCTCACTATGGGAGAAAGGAGGGAGGAGCCGAGGGAGGATGCAGTTTCCAGAAGCCCCTGAAGAAAGAAGCAGAAAGTGGGAAGAGGGGTTTGGCTGGTCTAAATTAGGGAGGGACCAACCCTGCATCCAGGGATGATTCCATCTTATTCTGGCTTTTTTTTTTTTTTTAAACTTTTTTTTAATTAAAAAAAAAGAGACAGAGTCTCACTATGTTGTCCTCGGTAGAGTGCTGTGGTATCATAGCTCACAGCAACCTCAAACTCTTAGGCTGATTACTCTTAAGTGATTCTCTTGTCTCAGCCTCCCGAGTAGCTGGAACTATAGGTGTCCACCACAACACCTGGATTTTTTTTGTCGTAGTTGTCATTGTTGTTTGGCAGGCCTGGGCTGGGCTCAAATCCGCCAGTCCTGGTGTATGTGGCTGGCGCCCTAGCCGCTGAGCTACAGGCACCAAGCCTAGTCTGGGGGCGTCTTACAGTAAGGCTATGGGAACAGGAAGTGGAAGGGATTGGCTGTGACACCTTAAAGTAAAAAAAGTTGGGAACTAACATTTTATTTAGCATCTTTTAGGTGTCAGACTCCATGACACTCTATATATGTTATTTCATTGGAAACTCTTAATCTTCTGAAGTAGGCATTATTATTCCCATTATATAGATGAGAAAACTGGGGGTTAGAGAAGGTGAGCCACTCACCTGAGATCACATAGTTGGTGAAAGGCCGTGTCAGGTTAATTTGATGTCCCTGCTCTTCTTTTCCTGAGATGCTTTCTTCACCATTCCCTACTCTCATTCCAGTTAGCTCTGATTGCTCATTATTGCCTTTAATCTTGAATGTGAGTAATTCTCCTGAAAAGCGGACATGAGTCCAGATGCCAGCCTGAGGAATGGAGAAGTCTGTCTGTTAGGGTGGGAGTCAAATGGGATTTCCTGGGAGAACCTGGCTCCTTGTGAGCCTCTGGCAGGAGGCTCCTCTGAGCAGAGGCCTCTGCTGATGCTGGCCACCCTGCTGGGCTACTGTTTGGGACAGGAGCTGTGGGAAGGGAGTAACTGTAGGCTCCAGCTGGCCACCATAGCCCATGGGGTCTTGTTTGTGATTGGTAGGGCCTGGACCTCATGTCTGTAGGGTTTTCCTGCAGCCCCTTGCTTTCTTTAGAGCATTCTGGATGCCTCTGCCTGGGAAGAGAGAGCGAGAGAAAGAGAGAGAGAGTATGTGTGTGTTTTGTTGTGGGTTTGGGGAGGGGGCTCTGGCTTTTTAGTGTAAGTGGAGGTTGGACAGGAATAGGTGCTGAGCCTGTGGTGTGAATGCAGTAACTTAAAAAAACATCTGCGTGTGAACAGAAACACGCATTCTGTCACCTGCTTTACTCCAGGAATGGAGGTGGCAGATATAAAGGATGGGGGAGTTGAGATTCACAAAAAGTAAGACGCTCAGGGGGACTGTCGAGGAGGAGGAGGAGGAGGAAGAAAATGAGGAGGGGGGAGAGGAGGAGGAAAAGGAGGCTGGCTTGGTTTGCTTAGGTAAGAACTAGCCGATTGGCCAGGTCTGCAGCCCTGGTCTAGCAAGGGGAGATTTGCAGGATGGGGAAACCCAGGCCTGGCCACCCTGCCCCTGTCACACCCCGTCTCACACCCTGAGACCCACTATACCACTTTCCTGTACAATCCGGCCTTCCCTTGAGAGTGTCTCCATATGTTCCACCCCCACACTCTTGCCCACAGCTCAACTCTCCTCATCCACAGCCAGCCTGAGATTGGCTAACTCCCCTTCCCAAGTAGCAGCTTTCCACTTCCTTGTACCTCAAGGCAGGCTTTGAAGGTCTTTTGGGGTCAGACACAGTTGGGGCCTACCTAGGACAGTAGGCTAGGAGAGAGGGAGACATTTCCTCCTGTTGTCCCCAGGACACTTCTAGATACCTGTTTTCCTTCTCAGTTCTTCCACAGCTCACCTGGTGGGCAGGTAGGGGCCAGTCCTCTGCCCCAGATGAGGGAGGAAGCAGCTCAAAGTCCAGTGGGTGGGAGTGGGGCCTGGGAATTAACTGGAACATCAGGCATCTGGAAGCCCTGGTTACCTTCTCACTAGCTTAGTGTCCTGTCTCCCCTCCAGCCCCCACCTGGAACAGATGCCATGGGGATTACTCATCCTTTCTCTTGCACCCCATACCCCTCCCCCATGTTCTCTTTGAGACTGCCTGGGAATGGGCCTGGGGAGGCTGGGGAGTGGGGTGTTGTGGGGTGTGGGTGTGTGCTTGTGTGTGCACGTGTGTGCTTGTGTGTCTTATGTTGGGGGCAGGGACTTTCTGAGAGCTGGGATGGGGGTGGGGGTGCCCGAGAGACAGTAGAGCAGGTCTCTACAGAACCTGCCTAGCCAGGGCGGGTGCAGCTGGGTGGGGCAGGCAGGAGCTGATCCAGGTTTCAGAGGGGGAACACGAGTGTGGGTGTGTGTGTGTTGGTGTTTCAGTATGTCTGTGGAGTTGGGGGGTGCCTGGCCTCACCCCCTATCTTAGACTGAGAGAAATGAAGGAAGTAGGTGGAGGAGGCTTGGCTCTGGCATCTCCAACTCTTTTCCAGTTAGGAGCTGGGTCCCCCTGTGGTGCCCCCTCCCTGGGGTCTGGTGCTGAGAAGCTACTCTGGAAGTAGGTGCCTGGGTGACCAAAGCCCAGCCCCTCTGGTGCTGTAGCTGGAGGATCCTGCCCTTACCCTGGGGCTGTGAGGACGGTGAGCTCATGTCTGGGCTGTCCTGGGAGAGTGCCTGGGTAACAGGGCGGGGGTGGGCACCTGCTGCCAGCCCTTTCCAACCCCTTTACCCTCTGAGATAGAGCTGTTCTCTTTGACTTGCTGGGCAGCACATCATCCAGGGACACTGGGTCCTTTTTCAGGGTGTGAGGCCTTTTTCAGGAATGAGGGTTGGGGCAAAATCTCCATGCTGTTTTTGTTGTAAGGCTGGGGCATGTCCTTGCCCACTTTGTACCTTACTGCTGTGGTCGGAAAAACACCCACATAGGCCTTTTCAGGTGGATGGTTTGCCCATGGCCCACGGCTGGATGGGAATGAATGAAGGCAGGCTCTTAGGAGTGGGCATGGTGGATGGTGGGTGCAAAAACCAACCCTTTGGGGATTAGGGGTCTTTAATTTCAGCTGTCTTGGCTTAGACTTATCTAGTCTTTGTCCCTTGGTCACTGGTGAGAAGGTGAGGAGAGTGGGAGTTGGCAAATTCTTTCCCATCCTGGCTTCTGGTAGTCTTGGCTATTCAAAGAACTGGGGTCTAGAAGTCTCACAGAGGAACCTGGTCTCCACACCTCAAAGTCACAGAGTTAGTAAGATTTTTCAACCATAGGAGGAGGCCAAACAAAAAGGGGTTTCTGTGGGCCTTACTTTTTAACTGTAAAATTTGGGGTTGTACCTTGAAGGCCCCTTTCCATTTAGGGATGGAGCCTGTCTTCTGCTGCAGAGGGAGAGAAAAGGGTGGTGGTGGGGGATGTGGGTATGGGCAGAGGCTTGGGCACCCCTCTCCTCCCTGGAAGCCATGATAGGTGACCAAATACCTCATTACCTGTAATGCCTGACAGGGCTGCCTGGGTTGAGCTCCTCTGCAATTCAGGGACAGCTGTGCCTTTGAATCTCTTTGAGCCACCTCATGGTGGCCTTACTACTTGGTGAGGTGTCCTGACACTGGACAGACCGACTTCGGCGATTTGGTGTCGGGAGGATGGACCCTAGGCTTGGTTCTTGCCATCCTCCCCCTTCCCCAGAAGGTGGGCATCTGGCACTTTGAGTGGAATTCACATGACGTCCTTGAGCCTTGGGGCTGTGGTTGGTGAAGATTAGATTGGTGGGGGGGAGAGGAGGGGCTGTGGTGGGGAGGCCATGCAGGCCACATGCGGAGGGCAGGGTCCTCCAGCAGCCCCAAGGCTCAGGGATGTCCTTCAGCAGGGACCAGACACTTCTCATGGGCAGAGGCCCACAGAGCCCCTCCAGGAGGGGTTTGAGGAGGTAACTGTGCCCATTTCCCTGAGTGCAGGCAGGCCACTCTCCCCTAGTCCCTGACTGAGGAGAGGAAAATGGTCCTGGCAGAGATTGGCTTCTGGTCTTCTTTCCTGGCCTCTTCCTCTCTCTGGCCAGAAGTCCTTTCCAAAATCAAACCCAAGCGCCTTCCAGGGCACTGCTTGCCTGGTAGTCAGCTCCTCCTCGGTAAAGATGGGGACACTGGGTCCTCTTTTCAGGCGCATGGTTTTGTTCTGTCCCTGCCTGCCCCACCTTTTCTTCCCCAGCTGTCATCCTAGCTTCCACAGCACTTTCTCCCAGCCTGCTCCTTGTCTCTCCTCTGCCTTATTTCTACACCCGAGGCGTAAGGTAGCTGGGCCTGAGCTGTATATGGGTGGGCCAGGACTGGGCAGAGGAGGTGGTGATTACAGCCGCCTGTGTCTGGTCATTGGTCTTAGCACGTGCCACACATGGGGGTGCCTGTGTCTGTGTTCCATGCCTTGTCCACTTGAGCTTCCCCTTCTGAGCAGGGGAATGGGGAAGGGTCGGTCTGTCTTGATCTGTGTTTTGGCCAACACCCTTCCACCCCCTCCAAGGCCTTGCTCCCTCTGCCTGTTGCCAGGTTCTGAGTGTGTTTTTTCCAGAGGCCTCCAATTGTTTCCTGAAGAAACCTGATCCCAGAGCTCATACAAAAGCTGGGGCCGCCAGAGGAGAAACCCCATTCTCTCCCCCTCTGTCCTTATCCCCCCACCTCCATAACCTCCCTCGCTTTGGATGCTGGGTATGGGTTCCAGGACCTGGCTGCCATCACCTAGGCAACAGGGGGCTTTGGTTGCCATGGTGATCAATGTGGGAGAAGCTGGGCAGCCGGGACAAAAGCCCCCACATTCCCCCCAACCCTCCTCCAATCCCCATGGGATGATACTGAGACACATTCCATTAATTTTATTTCTGAAAGGCCTTTGGAGGGGAGAAGGGTCTCCTTTTTGTGAGGGGCTCTCTCTTCCCCCCCTCTCTCCTCTCTGGCCTCCTTTTAACCCCAGATGATCCATGATTGGTTTGAGCAGGGGACTGAGTGTGTGTGTGTGTGTGTGTGTGTGTGTATGTATGTGTGTTTGTGTCTTGGGGAGTGGGGGGCAAGGTGAAAAGCAGTGGGACACATTCCTTTATTTCAGCCTTCCCCTGCCCCCAGACCGCGGCAGCTCCCTGCCCTACACCAAGTCAGGACTTCCCACCTGGCCTGTCCCTCTGACATTTCCACTTGTTGATCTCATCCAAGGATCCCCTCCCCCTACTCTCTTCCCTGGGAACGATGCCCACCCAGAAGACTCTCCAAACCCCTGATTGCTGAGATTGATTAAATAGGGGAACTTCTGCCCTTCCCTTTTCTCACCGCCCCCTCCTGTCCAGCCTCTCCTGGATAGATTAGTTTCCTGGGGTCCTTGAAGGGACAGCAGGGAGATTCTCAGGAGTGGGGTTTGTTTTTTGGCCCCCGGGTTTGGTAAAGGAGGGAGGAGCACATCATGGTGCCTTCAGGGTACTCTGACTTGGGTTGGCAGGCCAGGGGCAGGGTTTATGTTGGACCTTTAATAAACAGCTAAGGAGGAAGGTAGAGGGCTCTAGGCGGGGGTTCTAGGCAGAGGCTCTAGGCTGTAGATCAGAACAAAGGGTTGGGAGGGGACTGGCATCCTTGTCTGGTTTGAGATTTATCTGTAGGGGAAACACAATGGCATCAGCTTACCTGCTGGGTGTGTTTGAAGTGGCGGTTCTTTTCGGGGGTGTGCCTGTGTGTGTGTGTAAGACTTCTTTATTTAGTCCTACAAATGGCAGGGTTTATTTATACCACCTTTTCCCCTAGACTCAGAGGAAGTGTTTGGGGATTGGAGCATGAGTGATCCTGGAGCTAGAGCTTATTAATTGCTTAACTATAATTGCTAGTTGAACAGCTTATAAAAGCACTTCTTTTGTCCCTGTGATGCTTCCAGCAACCCCATGAAGTAGATATCCTTATCTTCCCTATTTTACCAAGGAGCCTATGAGGTTATAAGCACAGAGATATCAAGTAAGTTGCCCAAGGTCACACAGCTAGTCAGTGGGGAAGTTAGATTTTGAACCTAGATCTCTGAGCACAAATCTCAGGCTCTTTTTGCTGTTGGCTGGGGTAGATGTGGGTGAGGAGATGGAGAGCCTGGGTTCTTTTTGTCTGTGTCTGGACTCTAGTCTGTGGCAGTTCATTTCCCCTTTACTTCTCCAGAACTCTCACTCTGTAACCTACTTGCTATCTTTGAGCCTCCTGGAAAAATTCAGTTTTTAAGAGGAGGACTTGAAAGAATATGCTGGGCTCGGCGCCTATAGCTCAACCGGCTAAGGCGCCAGCCACGTACACCTAAGGTGGCGGGTTCGAATCCCCAGCCCG
>NW_003852486.1:466753-487581 GCF_000181295.1 Otolemur garnettii | reverse complement strand
AGAGATGCAGGTGAGACATCTAAATTCTATGGAGGAATTCTCAAGAGAGAGATAGAGGAGCCTCACATGTAATTTGCAGACAGGGGGATGGATAAGGGCCCTGTTGTGACAAAGGTTTTTAGAAAGGTTTAGGGTTGGGTTAAGGTACTGTGTCTCTTTCTCCTAAGTGTGTCCCTATCACACACTTGTTTTGGCATGGGGATATTGACAAACATCAAGTGCCCCTGAATTGCCTCCAGATGACTCTATTAGTGGAATAAGTGACTGGATTTCACCCTGATTTCATCTCCCTACAGTCATCATAGACACACCATGTGCTGCATAGCCTTGTTGTGATCAGTGGTGGACCACATATACAATGGTGGTCCCATAAGATATATTGTATTTTTGCTGTACCTTTCCTATATTTAGATATGTTATCTAAATACTTACCATTATGTTATACTTGTCTGTAGTAATGAGGAGATGTAATGTATAACATGCTGTTCAGGTTTGTGGCCTGGGAGCTACAGGTTGTACCCTAAAGCTGAGGTGTATATATGGTTGACTACACCATCTATGTTTGTTTAACATCAGACTATGATGTTTGTGCAATGATGATGTCACCTAATGATGAATTTCTCAGAATGTATGGCATCATTAAGCAGCAAGTAACTGTATTCATTTCCTGGTGGATATCAGTTACTTATACTGTGCCCACTGGAGGGGAGATAGATACAAATATGTGTCTGTTGTTGTGCTTATTCTCAAGTTGTTGATGCTTTAGAGCAGCTGGAATAAAGTTAACTATACAAAGAAAATCCATTGTCATTCTTAACATGGTTGACTTAATTCCCACCTTGAAACACTCTTCGTTTTTGACTTTAGACCCTACTCTCCTGGCCCCCCTACTCCTCTGGATTGGTCTTCTCAGCCCCTTCGCCTGTCCTTTCTCCTCTGGAGACGTGTACATATTGGAGTTCTCAGGGGTCCTGTGTGTATTCCTCTCTCTAGGTGAGCCCATTCACCCCCAGGTCTTTGCACACCGTACACACCTCCCACTTATGAGTCTGGCTGCTTTGACACCTGGCTGCCTACTGTCTCATGGCCATGGACTTAGCATGTTGGAAACTGAACTCATTGTCTTCCTTCCCAAATTCGCTTATGGTACCACCTTACTAATGGCATTACCATCTACTCCCTTGGTTAGGCCAGGGAATTTTATGCTCCCTTGCCCATAGCTTGTCCTTCCTTATGTCCTGTTGATTTGACCAATGTAAGTCTCAGACCTGAGCATTTCTCACCTCTCCTGCCGCTCTACCCCTAGTCAAGTCAGCACCACTGCAGTAATCATATTGACTTCCCTATTTCTGCTCTCCCTTTTTTCAATTCAGATTTGCATAGCTGAAATCCTTCAAAGGCTTCCTATGTATAAAACTCAGGTCTTTCACCTGGCTCCTGGCTATCTCTGCAGCTTCCACCACTATCTCCCTTTCTCAGCTCTGGCTCCACTGACCTTTTTTGATTCTTTAAATACACTGAGCTTTTTCCTGCCTTTGGCCTTCGCATGTGTGATTCCTCTGCTCCCTTGACTTTTCCCTCCACTCTTCACCTGTTTAACTCCTGCTTTTCCTCTAGGCCTCTGTTTAGGTGTCATTTTTTTCACAGAGATTTTCTAGAACCTTTTCCTTCCCTCAGACCTACAGCTGTCATTTCCATTTACCTGCTTGCTTGTTTAGGGTGCATCTTCCCCAGTAGATGGTTACACTACTTTATCTCTAAGGCCTAGTAAAGTGTACGGTTCATAGGAGGCACCTAAACAAGACTGGATAAATCAGTGAGTGAAGATTGGTGATGGTTGTTAGTGGAGTTGAGGTCAGAGGGGAAGATAACATGGGTGCTGGAGTAAGTGGGGGCTCCTGTGAGGGCTGGGGGCTGGGCTTTGAAGAGTGAGCCAGATTTTGGTGGGAGTTGTAGAAGTGGGGAGGAAAGGTCTCTTTCTGTATAATTAGAAGGTAAAATATAGTTGGTGCCGTAGCTCAGTGGTTAGGGAGCTGGCCACATGCACCAGGGCTGGTGGGTTCGTATCAGGCCAGGGCCTGCTAAACAACAATGACAACAGCAATAACAGCAACAACAACAACAAAAAAACAGCTGGGTGTTGTAGCAGGCGCCTGTAGTCCCAGCTACTGGGAGGCTGAGGCAAGAGGATCGCTTAAGCCCAAGAGTCTGAGGTTGCTGTGTGCTGTGATACCATGGCACTCTACTGAGGGCAACAAAGTGAGACTCTGTCTCAAAAAAAATGGTGAAATATAGTTGAAAGATGCTATTCCTTAGCCCATAAGTTGCCGAGAAACTCTTGCCTTGCTTATTACAGGACTTCAGCTTTTGGAGAAGAAAAGGGCAAGTGTCTACAAGTGTGGACTTGTCTTTTCCTCCCCCCAACCCTGTATTATCAGCAGCTTCCATTCCTCTCCTTGTGTGTGTGTAGTGTGTGTGTGTGCATGCACACAACCTCAAGGAGGGCCACCACCCTGCCTGGCCAGGAACCGTGGGTGTTTGAGGTAGATGCTGGGGAGATGGTGCCAAGGGCAGCAGCCATCAGCAGGAATTATGAGTGAGGAGAGGAGCAGGGGAAGGGGGGGAGGGAGAAGCCCAGAGTAGCCTCTGGACAAAAGCTAGCTGCCTTCTGCTCTCTGAGGTCTCTATTGGTTTAGCTTATTGACCTGGCCAGAACCTACCCTCCCTGAGCCCCAGTTTTCCTGGATGAGAATAGGGAAGCCCTGCCCTGAATTTTCCCCCTAGGAGATTCAGGATTGGGTCATTCTGGATGGTCTTCCCTGAGAACCTTTGCTGGCCATCTCCCCAACATGCCGGAGCCCTTGGCATAGTCTAGGTGGGCAGGAGGAACTGGGTCCATTAGACAGAGTGGGAGCCTGGGTGGAAATTCTCTCAGGCAAGGAGCTAGGCTCACCTGTTTGGGGATGGTCTTCCTCTCTGCTCTGATCCTACAAGGAGCTTGAGCTACTCTAATCAGCAGCTTCATCTCATCAGGAGCGTCGCTTGATTTTCTCTGAGACAAGCCCACCCGTCCAGCAAGATAGAGTCCCTCAGGGTGACAGTTGATTTCCTGAAGGTGCCTCTTGGCCTGAAGAAGCCAGTGCTGAAGGAGGTGGCTGTGGGGCCCCCCAAGAGGCCCCAGCCTGCGGCCCTGGAGCGCTACAAGGCGCGGCGTTCAGACGCCATGGACACCGAGTCCCAGTACTCGGGCTATTCCTACAAGTCGGGCCACTCCCGCAGCTCCCGCAAACACAGGTAGGCACGCAGGTGGGGGTGACAGCAGTGGTGGAGGGAGGGTTGGGGGCAGTGGACAGGTGAGCATGTACAGCAGTGGGGGGGGTGGCTGCTGAGATGACCCTGGTCCCCCCGTGACTTTGTACTGTTCCTCTGGATTCCTGCTGCAGGGACCGCCGGGACCGACACCGCTCTAAGAGTCGAGATGGGAGCCGTGGGGACAAGTCGGTGACAATCCAGGCTCCAGGGGAGCCCTTGCTGGACAATGAGTCCACACGAGGGGATGAGCGGGTGAGCATGGGGGAATGAGGTGGTCCAGACCAGGCATCTGTGGATACTCCTTGCAGGAGCTGGAGGCTCTATCAGAGAGGGGAAGGGCCTGGAAACCTGGTCTCTCTGTGAAGAGGCCAGATCAGGGAGGGTATCTTTTGTGGTATACTTCCCTTGGTTTAGTGTCCCAAGATAGGACCTGTTTTAGTAGAATTCAGGGCATTTTGGTAGAAACCCCTTTGGAAGGAGCAGCCCTCCCTCCCTCCCTCCCTTCCTTCCGGACCTGGCTGTGTAATGAGAATTGCCTAGCACTTTGGAGCTGGTCCCTGCCAATCAGGCTGGCTGGTGAGTCTGGAGTAAGAGGGCAGGGGTGGGTGGTGGGTTCAGGGGTGGGGCAAACCCTAGGTTCCCAGGTTTCCTTGAGCCTCAAGGTGTGGCAGCCTGTAGAATAGCACCACCTGGATGCTGGGTGTGCAAGAGCAGGTGGAGGAAGGAGGACAGAGAAGAGAGGCTGAGGGTGGGAAGGGTCCCTGGAAGAAAGTTCTGCAGGATGGGGGTGAGCATTTGCTTCTGCTACAACCTCTGTGTCCCACTGTGCTTACCTGGTGGGGAGGATAGGGGTAGAGGTGGCAGGACACAGTCCTAGAATATGGCAGAGGCAGGATTCGAGATGACACTAAGGTTGCCCAAGTCTCATTCCTCTTATTCTTTCTTCTTGGGATCATCTTATGTGGCTGGAGGCTCCCAGTTCCATTTGTCTCAGAAGAAATCCTTATGGCTGACATTGGAATTCCTGGGTTTGGAAGCAGATCAATACCCAAGGGAAATGTTCTTTCTCCCCCTTTCCCAATCCCTTCATCCTGGTACCTGGCCTCCTGAGTGCTGGTAGTGACCCTGAGACATGGTTGGCTCACCTGTTGTTGGGGGAGTTCCCAAGCCCTTGATCCTTGGAGAGAGTAGGCAGTGCGTGTGGGGTCAGAGATCAAAGCAGTCAGTACATCCACTTCCTATCTTCAGAGAGCAGGCTCTTCTGCCGTCCTTTACTCAGCTCCCTCATCTCTGGTCCTGCCAGGCTGTCTCCTGCTCTCTCCACCCCCAATGTCACAGTCTTATAGCCTGAATCCCCTGGGTGTCAGGATATGACTCTACATCCCCAGGCTGTCCCAAGAGTGAAGGGAGTGGGTGCTGAAGGCCACTTGTGGTCTTGGGACTCCTCTGTGGAATGTTCTTCAGACACCACAGGGAAATAGCTTGAGCCAACCACACTGAGAAGGGCACCTGGAGACCTCAGCCTTTCTGCCAGCTTGGCTCCAGGAACAGGCAGCCGTGGTGCAGTGGGCATTCAGATGGCCTAACAGAGCTGGACTTGCAGACCAGACCAGAGACCCAGAGTGGGCCTGAATCTGCTTTGTGTCCCTCACATTCTTTTCTGATTGTTCTCCCTCCCCTTTCTCTTCTCTGCTTTTGTCAGGTCACTCCCTTAATCAGAAACCATCAGTAGCTCTCCACACCTGGGGAATAGGTGTTTATCATCTAGTTGGGCACTGTGGCGTGGCCCACACGGTCTCTTTTCCTGGCTGTGCCGTGTGGCTCCCCTGCCCTCATAGCTCTCCAGGAGCCTGAGTTCATGCCCTTCCTGCCCTGAATGCACCTACTCTAGCTTCTGCTGAAATTATGGAATGATGTGGGAAGCTAGAGGGAACTTAGGGCAGTACTTCTAGAATTGTAATGTTTGAAGGAGTCAGAGTCAGGAGCAGTACTTCTAGAACTGTAACATTTGAGGGAGTCAGGAGTCATGGGGATCTTGGTTCAGTAAATGTGGGGTGGGCCTGCGGTTCTGCCCTTCTGACAAGCTCCTGGGAGATATCTACGCTACGCTGCTGGTCCACAGATCACATTTTGAGTAGCCAGCCCTAGAGATCATTGAGTTTAGTGACTCTCAGTCTTGGATGACCATTGGAATCACCGGGGAGCTTTCTTTCTTTCTTTTTTTTTTTTTTGTAGAGACAGAGTCTCACTTTATCACCCTTGGAAGAGTGCAGTGGCATCACAGCTCACAGCAACCTCCAACTCCTGGGCTTAAGCAATTCTCTTGCCTCAGCCTTCCGAGTGGCTGGGACTACAGGCGCCCACCACAATGCCTGGCTATTTTTTTGTTGCAGTTTGGCTGGGGATGGGTTTGAACCCATCACCCTCAGTATATGGGGCCGGCGCCCTACTCACTGAACCATAGGTACTGCCCCACTGGGGAGCTTTCTAAAGGAGAAGTTTGACAGGCAGATCCCATTCTCCAATAATAGCTACTATTTTCCAACCTCCCTAGGTAATTCTGATGTGTGCGGCTGAGGCTGGCAACCACTAAGTCAGACCAGTTTCTTCATGTCACTTGCCCCTGAGGGTCAGCTCAGGTCCCACCTGTTCCCTGGAAGCCTGCCTGCCTGCCTACCTGGCGAGTCTGCCTTCAGATCCCAGTCACTGAGCAGTTCCCGTTTGTCTGGTGCTCTCTGCTCTGAGGGTCAGCAATGCACGTGCAGTTTTCCTCTCTCATTGGCCTGTGATCGCTCCCCAAGTGCCTGGGTCTTGAACTTGGGCGCAGCGTGGAGCTCAGTAAATCCTTTGATGGCTACTACTTGTTGATTACCCTGTCTTCTTTCTTCCCGCTCCTTTCCTGTGCATTCTCTCTGTCTTCTCTCCCTTATTTTTCCTCCTGCCCCTCCATCCTTATCTTTTTCCCTTCATCGTGTGGCCCCTGTCCCTGACTGCAGGATGACAACTGGGGGGAAACGACGACAGTAGTAACTGGCACCTCAGAGCACAGCATCTCCCACGATGACCTCACGCGCATTGCCAAGGACATGGAGGACAGCGTCCCGCTGGACTGCTCCCGTCACCTGGGCGTGGCGGCGGGGGCCACTCTGGCGCTGCTCTCTTTCCTTACGCCACTGGCCTTCCTGCTGCTGCCTCCTTTGCTGTGGCGGGAGGAGCTGGAGCCGTGCGGGACAGCCTGCGAGGGCCTCTTCATCTCCGTGGCCTTCAAGCTGCTCATCCTGCTGCTGGGTAGCTGGGCCCTGTTCTTCCGCCGGCCCAAGGCCTCGCTGCCCCGTGTCTTCGTGCTGCGCGCACTGCTCATGGTGCTGGTCTTCCTGCTTGTGGTCTCCTACTGGCTGTTCTACGGCGTGCGCATACTGGACGCCCGCGAGCGGAGCTACCAGGGCGTGGTGCAGTTTGCCGTGTCGCTGGTGGACGCCCTCCTCTTCGTGCACTATCTGGCCGTGGTCCTGCTGGAGCTGCGCCAGCTCCAGCCTCAGTTCACACTCAAGGTCGTGCGCTCCACTGATGGGGCCAGCCGCTTCTACAACGTCGGCCATCTCAGGTGCGGGTATGGGAGTAGGTGGGAGACGCATGGGACAGGGAAGGGCTGGGGGAGGAGGGCAACCCCTGGGGTGAGGAGGCCAACCACTGGTGTGAAGGGTTTGGGGCTTGTGTGGGAAGGAGCTGAGGACCCCCGTGTGCAGTAGGTTTGTAGGAGTGTTCGCTGCCTAGTGGGAGGGCTGTGTACAGGCTCCTGCGGCAAGAAAGGTGGGCTTGTAAGTTGAATTAGATATGGGGACTCTTAGAGAGAGATGAGCCAAAGGGGAGAAGGAGTTGGGATTTCTGTTCTGCGAGATGCAGCTTCCTGTGAGTGCCCAAGTAGTGGTTGTTGGAACAAGCAGGCCAGGTCAGGGACCCTGGAGAAGAGATAAAGAGGAGGGATCTTCCACTTCCACTGTACTTGTGGGTGAGGTCCCTACCCCTGCCCCAGGTCATATAGAGTATCAGTGGCAAGTCCTGGGCCTTACAGACTCTTGGGAGAATGTTGGAGAGGATGAAGTGACCCTTGGTTGGGGTCCCAGGCCCAGTCAACTTAATGCCCTGGGGCTTCAGGGCAGAGAAGGACTAGCAGGCCCAGCCCTGGGGAAGGCTTGGGAGCCTGGTGAGTAGACCTCAGGCCTGAGCCAGGCTTCTCGAAAGCAGCTTGTCCCTGTCCTGCATCCTCTCCTGCCCTGCCAATCTCCCTGATGTGTCCCTTCCACTGGACCCCTTGTCTGTCCCTTTTCCCTGCCTCCCTGCCGTCTCCCCCACAGCATCCAGCGCGTGGCAGTATGGATCCTGGAGAAGTATTACCATGACTTCCCTGTCTACAACCCTGCCCTCCTCAACCTGCCCAAGTCCGTCCTGGCCAAGAAAGTGTCTGGCTTCAAGGTGTACTCCCTCGGAGAGGGTGAGCAGCCCTGCTCTCAGCCCTCAGTCTCCTCCCCAGCAGATCTCCAAGTTGCATCCTCACTCTCTCTCCCCTTCCTCCCTTGCTTTTTCCGTTCCCTGGCCCATGCCCCAGCCCCTCTGTTCTGTCATTTCCCTTGACTCCAGGTGGCTGGTCTTAGCTGCTGATTCTACTTGCTGTCCCTTTATGCTACAGTCTTGATCTGGCTCCTCTGTGTCTGCTCATCAGCCCTGGTCTAAGCCCTTTGGCTCCCTGAGCTGCAGAAGCTCCTCACCCAGGGAGGAGTGTGTGCAGGACTCCTGCCCTCCAGTGCTTTTCTTGTTGCTTCCCTGTGGCCTCTCCCAGAGGTGGCCAGGAGGGTTGGGAATGGGAGGTATAGCCTGGTGGTGGGAATAGCTTCCTCTGGACATGTCAGGCTGCTGTCTCCAGAGCTCCTGGAGTGTGAAGAGAGGCCACACTTTGTTGTGACCATTCCTTCTCTCCTGCTCCTGTACAGAAAACAGCACCAACAACTCCACGGGCCAGTCTCGGGCTGTGATTGCAGCGGCGGCCCGGAGGCGGGACAACAGCCACAACGAGTACTACTACGAGGAGGCTGAGCACGAGCGGAGGGTGCGAAAGAGGAGGGCCAGGTGGGTGCATGAGGGTTGGGGTGAGAGGAGGTGCCTGTGGGGTGAGCTGGGGAGAGGAAGACCAAGGGACTTCTGTAACTGCTGAGAACGCAGAGGAATGATGATAGGGTGGGGTTTTCTTTCCCACTGTAGCAGATTGCCGTGAACTCGGCAGCTATTCCGTGGGCCACGTGCAGGCTAGCTGGATGCTGTGCTCAAGCCCCACAGGTTGAAATTTGAGCCTGGTTTCTCTCTTCCAGGCTCACTATTATTGCCAGAATTCAGTTCCTGGTCATGTGGCCCCATAGGCAGTTTAAAAGATGGCAGTTCACTTTTCTAGCAGGAATAGGTTCTCTGAGAAAACTTTGCTTTTGAAGAGCTCATGTGATTGGATCAGGCCCAACAGGATAATCTTTTAATACCACTGACATGGCACTTTAATTACATCTGACAAATGTCCTAAGATGGTTGAGTAAGGAGGGGATGGGATCCTGGTAGAAGTTGGGGGACATCTTTGAATTCTGCCTATTACAATGGGGTAGGGACCCAACAAAAGGGATGTGGGCATCACCTGCTCCACCTGAGCTAGACTGTACTTCCTACCAATAAATCTGGAAGGCTGGCTCAGCAGGTGCCTACAAACATGGAGTTCTAGTGCCCATGTTTTGGTAAGTTCTTAAATGCTTAAATGTCCTCACTTTTTCCTTTTCCCTGTTCACATTATTATGTGAACTTAAGTCATACCTGAAGAATCCTTCTCGGTGCCTATAGCTGCCAGGTCCCACCTTGGTCTAAAGCAGTAGTTCTCAACCTTCCTAATGCCATGACCTTTCAATATAGTTCTTCACGTTGTGGTGACCCTCAACCATAAAATTATTTTCGCTGCTACTTCATAACTGTAATTTTGCTACTGTTGTGAATTGTAATATAAATATCTGATATGCAGGAGACTCCCAAAGGTGTCATGACTCACAGGTTGAGAACTGCTGGTCTATGGGGAATTCTATCAAGAAGGAGCAGGGGGTGTTGGGGCTTGACCCTGCCCATACCCTCTCCCCCACCTCCCACACTATCTTCAGGCTACAGGGAAGTGGGGGGAGCCCAGACCAGTGATGTCCTCTACCCTTTTACCTTCTGCCCTGCTTGGGGTCTTTGGGTGTTTTGTGCTGCCACCACCATTCTTGGCAGATTGTTCTCCCTTACCTGGCTTGTAACCAAGAGAAATTTTTTTCCTTTGGTTTACCTGAGACAAAAGGATCTTTTCAAAAGGACTTTACTGGGAAACTTAGGGGAAGCAAAAGAATAAACAGAGAAACTGTCGATGTACATAGATCCACATGTATCCAGAGTCCCATCCTAATCCTGAGTTACCAGACTCCAGGCTTTCTGGATACTGAGCTATGTTTTACTTCCTTTCTTTGACCTGTAACCCCAGGCTGGTCCTACTCTTAGGTCAGAGGGATTTTGGCATCCATGTGCAGATAACTACATGAATCTGCAATTCCAGCTTTTAACACATAGTTATCATATGGTTCTTTACTCTATTTTTCCCTGGCTCCCCTTAATCCTACCCACTTCAGTTTTTTGATTTCCTTAAAACCTGCATGTATGCTTGTACAAATTGAGTATCAGTGTATATGTCTCTATGCTTTTTTTTTTTTTTTTGAGACAGAGTCTCATTATGTCACTCTTGGTAGAGTGCTGTGCCATCACAGCTCACAGCTACCTCAAACTCCTGGGCTTAAGTGATTCTCTTGCCTCAGCCTCTCAAATAGCTGGGACCACAGGTGCCTGCCACAGTGCCCGGCTATTTTTTGTTTCAGTTGTCGTTGTTGTTTAGCTGGCCCGGGCTGGGTTCGAACCTGCCAGCCTTGGTATATGTGGCTGACGCACTGGCTCCAAGACTGTCTCTGTGCTTTTAAAGTAAACTGACTTTTTTTTCTTGTTTCCTCCTTAACCCTCTTTGAGATTCATCCATGTTGTCTATACATTCAGTTTGTCACATCTTTTCTTTTCATAGCAGTTCAGAGAGTGCTCCCAACATTCTATCCAGTATTTGGGTTATAGTCATCATACTTTTTTCCATCTTGATGGAATAATATAGTATCTTGTTAATATTTTAATTTGCATTTCTCTCATTGCTAGCCAATAACTATTTTGTGTATTTTTTAGCCTTTCAGGCCTTTTGTGAATTTGCTGTTCATTTCCTTTGCCCATTTTCCTGTATGGTTCTTGTCTTATTTCCTTTTTGATAGAAAACCTGGTGAATCTTTGTATGTTCTAGATATAAACTCCTTACTGGTTTTATTTATTTATTTATTGACTTTTGAAACAGAGTCTCACTTTGTCGCCCTCGATAGAGTGCCTGGGCTCAACCTCAAACTCCTGGGCTCAAGTGATTCCTCTGCCTTAGCTTCCCAAGCAAGTGGCGACCACAGGCCCCTGCCACAATGCCCAGCCATTTTTAGAGACAGGGTTTCTGGCTCAGGCTGGCCTCAAGCCCCTCAGCTCAAGCAGTCTATTCACCTCCTCCTCCCTGAGTGCCAGGGTCACAGACATGAGCCACTGTGCCCCCTTGCTGGTTTTAGGTGCTACATATATTCCCCCCACTCCTATCTGATGTCCCTTAATACTGCCTGTGCTATCATGGCTGAATAGAAATCTGTTGTTTTGGTGTACTTGGATCTGTTAATTTTTTACCTTATAAAGTGGGATTTGGGATTCTTATTAAAGAAGTCTTCTCCTGCCTACGTGTGATGACTTATTCCTATAATCCCAGTGCTTTGAGAGGCCCAGGCAGGAGGATTGCTTGAGGCCAGGAGTTTGAGACCAGGCCTGAGCAACATAGTGAAACCCAATTTCTACAAAAAATTTTAAAAAATTAGATGTACATGGTGGCATGTGCTTGTAGCCCTAGCTACTCAGGAGAGGAAGACTGGAGGATACCTTGAACTCAGGAGTTTGAGGCTACAGTGAGCTATGACTGCACCACTGCACTCCAGCCAGGGCAACAGAGTGAAACCCCTCTCAAAAAAAAAAAAAAAAAAAAAACCCAAAAAACTAAGACTTCTTAGGGTTTGATGGAATGCTTAATCTTTTCTATAGCATAGTTCCTGTTTGTCTTGCCAGGACTGACACTAGATTTGTCCTCTTTGTGTCCTTGGGCTGGCTCACTCATCTGTGTCTGTTTCCCTTTCCTGGTGGGAAGGGCCCTGTCCTGGGTCTGTCTTGCTCTGGGGAGAGCGCAAAGCCTGACCTCACTTGGGCTGCTGGAGGGCTGGAGGGCTGGATCCAGGGGCTGGGAGGAGAGAAGTGGGCATGGGTCTGGATTGTTCCTGTCTTGTAGGCTCGTGGTGGCAGTGGAGGAGGCCTTCACTCACATTAAACGGCTGCAGGAAGAGGAGCAGAAGAATCCCAGAGAGGTGATGGACCCCCGGGAGGCTGCCCAGGCCATCTTCGCATCCATGGCCCGTGCCATGCAGAAGTATCTTCGGACCACAAAGCAGCAGCCTTACCATACCATGGAGAGCATCTTGCAGCACCTTGAATTCTGTATCACACACGACATGACACCCAAGGTGGGCCATTCTGCCCCCATCAGCCTTCTTCTTTTCCCAGATTCTCTTCTTGTCCACTTTCATTTCCCCTTAGTCTCTCACTTCTTTCCTCACTTGCCACCCCTGTCCTTCTCCCTTCTATACGTCCTCCTTAGAATCTCTTCTCTTATCCCTATCCCATCCACCCTGTCTGCATGGGGCAAAGTTCTCTGGTGGATGAGGGGAAGGGGGCCTTTGAAATCATTTAGGGGATAGCTGTGACCTATTTCTTATTTCTGTGAGGCCCTGGGATTTCTAGATACACCCCCCTCTTCCCTTCCTCTCCCCTGGATGGTCTACGCTCATTTTGAGCCATTTGAACCACTGCTCTGTTCTGTTACCAGCTTCCCAGAATGCTTTCCCTGAGCTCCCCTGGGTGGATACGTAGTTAAAGGTGTTGCATTTAAACCTTGACATCTCTGGCTCTCCCCTGGTCAGTATGAATCATATGAGCTGTGTGGGAAGGAAGGAAGAATGAGGGAGGGCTTGCCTGGGGCCTGGCCATGTACAGGGAGAGAGCAGAAGAGTGGGTGCGGGGAGCCAGGCTCCAGGCCCATCTCTGAGGAACTACTTCACTTTGGAGGGTTCTGTAGCAGCTGATCTCAGGCTCCTTCCAGCTCTAACACAGCATGATTATAGCTGATATGCATACAGGGAACTCAGGGATGTCTTGGTTGTTTATGGAAGCCATGCCCCATGGGACAAAGATAGTGGGTGGGTGAGAGAGATTCCTACATAGCCCCTCCGTCCTCCCCAGGCTTTCCTGGAGCGTTACCTGGCAGCTGGACCCACCATTCAGTATCACAAGGAACGCTGGCTGGCCAAACAGTGGACACTGGTGAGCGAGGAACCAGTGACCAATGGGCTCAAGGATGGCATCGTTTTCCTCTTAAAACGCCAGGACTTCAGCCTGGTGGTCAGCACCAAGAAGGTCCCATTCTTCAAACTCTCCGAGGAATTTGTGGATCCCAAGTCGCACAAGTTTGTCATGAGGCTGCAGTCTGAGACCTCAGTGTGACTGTGCAACAGCAGGGGGAGTGGGAGACCCTGGGGGCTCCCAAGGGGGCAGGAGGGGCACAGTTCTCAGGCCCAGCCGTATTCCTGCCACTCTTCTTCCTCCTGCTCTTGTTTTTTTTTTTTTTTTTTTACTTGAATTAACTTACTCCCACCCTCACCCTGTCTCCTCCCTCTTACTGTTTTATCCCATGTGAACCTGGAGAGACTATCCTGCTGTCAACAGTACCTGGGACCCCCTCCCCATTTTCTGTGTCATTCTGGGCCCTGCAGGGATCTGTCCTGTCTCCCTTTCCTTCCACTTGCCTATCCTGGATGGCAGTCTTTTCTGGAAGGGCACAGGGCCCTGCTGCTTATATCTTCCCCTTGGGCCCCCACTCACAAACCCTAGTTCTTGTAGCAGGTTTCTCCCAGGCGCCTGACAGGGTTTCTCTGGGGGCACAGATGTGACTCCAGATAGCACAGTGCCAAACCCCTCCGGGGCAGCAGTTGCTCCTCTGCTTCTCCCTCCAACAGAACAAACCCTGAGTTCTGGGGCAAGGATCACTCCTGCTGTGTGGCTGAGTTAGGCATCTCAGAATCTCCTTGCCAGGGTTGTTTGCTTCCGGCTGGTAGAGCCTCCCTCCCCCAGCCACACATATTTAGAGCAAGGGAAGATCCTGTCCTTTTTCCAGAAGTCTCCACCTTCCTTCTGAGTTGTAGGGTCACATGACCACGGGAAGACTGAGGTGGAAAGATTCATAACTACCTTTCCTGGGCCTTAGGGGAAGGTACCTTTATTCCAGTGTGTCTTTCTGAGGCAGCCCCTGAAGGAAAGGGCAGAATAGATCACTTGAGGTTTTGGAGATACCTGTCACTGATCCCTGCCATCTGATCTACCCACCCCTTTGTTTCTGCCCTCCCAAGTGAAGGATGGCATGCAGACTCCTGTGCAGACTTAGAAGCTTGTAGACCCTGACCCAGCCCCTGTGCTCTTAGACAAGTGTTTTCTTCCTTCACCAGCCACCCCATTCTGCTGTTTTCTCTTGACTCCAGAGACCTGTTGCCTCATCTCTTGGGGAAGAGCCAGCAGCTCCTCCTCACCCCCTGCCTTAAGTCCAGTTCTTTGCCTCAGGGGTCTCTTTTCCTTGGACTTCCAGTGTCCCCTCCTCTTCTCTCCCTGCCTGATTCTCTGGGCTCTGGGCTCCCTCTGTACTGGGGTGAGTGACCAGGATAACTGCCTTTTGTGGGTACTTAGCTTCTCACTCTATTTTAGCTTCCATAGTCTTTGCACCAAATTTAAAATCTTGATAATTTAGATCTCATTTTCAGCAAAATTTGGTGGCCCTCTAATACATTTCAGTGTAAATCTGAGCCTTTAAATTAGACACCTTTAATTATGCCAAGGAGGCTAGAGATAGGAAGCACATGCCCTAGGCCAGTCCTCTAAATAACTCGGTGTCCTTTATTGGTCTTCTTTCCCCTGGAAAACTCATTGGTACTTGCCTTGCAGAGCAGAGCACATCCTGGGATAAGGTCCCATGCTCTCCCTCTGGGAAGCCTCTTCTCTGTGTAGTGACAGCCCTTTCTTCTGCTGTCCTTTCAGAAAAGGCACACCAGTCCCCCCACCCCCATTTGCTAGAGAGGGACTCATCAGCCAGTGCTCACTTTGTCCCCATGAGGGGCAAGCTGGGGGTTTTGGGATAAGCTTATGTGAAATACGTCCTGTCCTGGGAGTCTGGGAAGGTATCTTTTCTTCTCTTCAAAAACCTGGTTTCAGAGGAGTCCCTTCTGGGTCACATAAATACCTCACTATCCTGGATGGTGATTGGGTCATTGCCTTTGGGGGCAGGATGGGGTGTGGTGTTCAGGTTTGAGGAGCAGGTTGGGATGGGAAGAGGGAAAGTATTTGAGATCTCAGTTGCTACCCTAGATGAGGGGCTGGGGGAATGTTTATTTTAAGAACCTGCCATGTTTTTAATCACTGTGATTTTTTCATTACCTTTTCCTAAAATGAAAAAGAATCTCCTCCCTCCCCCAAGTCTCTAAGCACTAAGGGCTGTGACTGAGAATGGTAGCATTTTGGTCCTTTGCATTAGAACTGTGGTATCTTTGTCTTTAATTATTATTATTTTTGTTTTTGAAATGTCAGGATGGATTGTCAAACGTATGGCTGTGTGTCTGTCTTTGCTTCTCCTCCATGAGAAGTTGTCTCCATGCTGTGAACTGCTGTGGGCCTGCAGCTGACTCGGTCGCTCCGAGCAGTATCCCCACTCTGCCTGCCCGCCCATGCGGGCTCCGCCCAATCTCCCGCTACAGGGTGTGCCCACCTGTTGGCCCCCCCAACCCCATCACCATAGGGGTGCCGTGGCTGGGCCTCTCCAGTGCTCTTTTCTGTCACTCATGGCCTCCTGGCTCATGCCCACTGTGCCTACTAGGCTTCCCTTTTCATCACCTTGAATGCTTCCGCCTTCCCGCCACATCAGGACACTGTGCCTCAGTCCTTCACCTACCTCGCCACTTTGCCGCTATTCCCACTGGTCCCTTTCTCCTAAATGAGTCTTTGTGCTCTCTCTGTTTATTCTTATTTCCCTCTAGTCTCTCATTTTTTCTTCCCATCCCACTCCATCTTGGCCCTTAATCTTTCACTTCCCCAACCTGCTCAGCGTTCTCCTTGCAACCCTGATGCACCTGTGATGAGACATTGGGGTCCCTGGAACGTCTCATCTGCAACATCTAGTTCCCAGGGTTTGCTCTTCTTTCTGCCTCTGTTAGGCCCAGACAAGCTCTGTTGTCCCTTTGTGGTGTCTGTCTGTCTTCTCTTTCCTCTGCCCTTCCCATGGGCAGTATCTGCTGATGGACTCAGTCCTGGTGTGTGATTGTCGTGACTTGTTCTGTGCGCAAAAGGAAGGGAGCTTTCTGGGTCCCTTCTGAGTGAGATTGTAAATGTAAACTCTTCCACTGTTGGATCTAGATTTTTTTTTTCTTTTTTTGGGGGGGGGTTTACAGAGCTGAGACCTTGTGCATGCCTGTAGAAAATTGTAAAATGTAAATTTTTTTTTAATATATAAAAAGCTTGTTTTTACAGTTTGCAGTGGATCTAAACATTATGGCAATTTTAGGGATTTTTTTTCTTAAACATAGGAACTAAAACTGTACAAATTTTTTTTATATAAAATAAAGACATTTGACTTTTGTGGGGGCATTCCATTGGTTTTTTTAAAACAGGAATGGGAACAATAGCGGGTTCAGGGAAGAGTGATTATGCTCCTTGCTAGGGGTGAAGGGGCCAGGAGGGGGCAGTGTGAGCTCTCCAGCTGCTCTGTAGGTCCTCAGGACTGTGTTGACCTTGCTTACTCTGCACCCTGATTCTGAGGAGAGAGGAAAGTAAGAATGAGAGTTCTCAGCTGCTTCTTGGGTGGGGGAGAGGTTATCAGAATGAGCAGAGAAAGGAAGATCACTTTTTGGATCCATCCTGTGAAGCAAGCTTGTGTCTGTGTGGCTTTTAGGTAAGGGGTAAGAGTAGATTTTTCAACATCTTTCTAAAACAGAAGTTGCCAGAGACATTTGAGGGAATAGTTGAGATTTCAGTCAATAGTGACAGCTCTTAACGTTTCACCGAGAAAAACCCCGGAAGCCTCCCTCAGTTCTTAGTATCTAGAGGGACATTGTTTAGTTGCAGTGCTTGTAATCAGGCAGGAGAATCACCATCAAGAGATTAAGCCCTCTACCAGCCTTACCCAGGCCTGACTTTCTGCGTGATTTTGGGCAGGACACTTAAGCGTAGAAACAGCTTTCTAAGGTTAAAACCAAACAAACTTCCCTGTGTGGAGGTGCCCCGTTTGCTAACTGGATTTGCTCCTCTTCTTCCCTGCCTCATGCTTTGCCAGGCTCTGGGATACAGAGACAAGAGGGATCTGGTTCTTATCTTGGAGGATAACTCAATCTACAAGAGGCGACAGAGCAGGGGACTTAGTCGAAGGCTGCATGGCACTCTCTCCATATCCCTGGTTGGATTCTAAGGAGCTCAGGCAATCTTTCCTTCAGGAAATTTGGGGAGTTTGTGTAAGATTCAAGAGATGGTAACACAATGTCCTTGAACTTAGGTTTTGTTCACCTACGTATTCCTAGACTATGTACTAGTTCCTTTTATATAGTTGGCACTCTATAAAAAATTGCTGAACAGCTAATGCAATAAAAAAGCTAACAGTACTACAGGGGCATACAAAAGGGATCATTTACCTGCTGCTTCTCTCTTTAAAATTTTGCTCAAGTCTTTCTCATGTGAAAACAAACAAAAACACTTCCCTTGAAACTGCCCCCCCCTTCCCCTTCTCACGGCCCTGTTTCTTTTGTAAATAGGCTTGTAGAAGAAGAGTTTCACTCGCTGTTTTCTGTTCACCTCAGAGTCTACTTTTGACTTACTGTGACCAGATTTCTACCCTAGATGCCTCTGAAATTATTCTTTCTCTTAATGACCAAGTCTAATAAGCACCTTTTAGTTGAGTAGGTATCAGTGCTTACGATGTTCCGGCCTGGTGCTGAAGTGCTTTGGCTGGTGCAGGCACTGGATGTCAGTGCTGCCCTCACTGTGATAGCCTCTGAAGACCCTCCAGGAGCCTGCTTGACCTCATGGACCTCCTCCCCTGCCATTAGTCCCAGGAATTAACAGATTTAAGATCAAATCTCAATATTGGATCAGTAGCATCATATTTTCTCTAGAGCTTTGCTGAAAGCAAAAATGATCATTCCAACAATTTGTCATGTAGCAAAGGGTATTTGTAACTTAGCTGAAACGATGTGTTTTCCCTGGAAGTACTTCATATATCACTGAAGCTCGGGACTCAGCTCGGTGGATTGTTAGGATCGTTCCTGGGACTTGTTAGCGTGTGTGATTACGTGATGTATGTGACCACGTATGTGCTGCTGCATGTGATTTTCTAGCCTTTGCCTTTGGAATGCAGCCAGGAGGTGGAACTGGCGGCTGAGGTTCTGGATGAAGAGACATAGGGATTGTTAGACTCAGTTCTTAGTTATTCGGTATTGGTTTTTTGTTGTCGTTTGGGGCAGTTTGATGATTTCTACAGAACTGAAAGTCGACTGTTTAAAATAGCCACTGGCTGCTTATTTGTGAGTTTAAGCATGGAATAGAAATACTCTTCCAATTGCTGGAAAGCCTGGGGGTGGGCGAAAGCCAGCTTTGGGAAAACCATTACAGTCTTAGTGTATATGTGGTCATGGAAGATACTAGGAAGTTAGTAAAGGACCATCACATAGTAGATTTTGGAGAATAATCATCCTTGTCCAGCTCCCCGGTTTCTCTTTTGGCTGAAAATGGGGTCCCTTGTTACAAAGAGCAGAGCAGACAGGATACCCTGGCTCATAACAACAAATGCTACTGGTAAGTGTGTGTAGAATAGGAGGGAAGTTACTGGGTTAGGGTTGGAAATCCTGGGAAAGGCCTTGGCTTCTCTCATTTTCTCTCAGTAAGTTTTGAGGGGATGCTTGCTATGTGCGAGGCACTGCTATACAAAGATGGACAATACATTGCCCAATTCCCCAGGAGCAAAAGTTCTAGGGAAATCTGGGAAATTTTATTTTGTCACCTGCTGTAGGCAGCCTGAGCAAGTGCCCTGTTCCCTAGAGGTGGTAAGTGCCAGCAGCAAGGGACAAAGCCGGCACTGGAAGTGTATTGAGCCTCATAAGTAAGCTAATTTGATGCTGCTGCCCAGAAAAAACAATCTGTATTCTCTGATGTCTTTTAAAGAATCACTTTTGGTTGAAAAAAATTAGAGGGTAAGATCTTAGGTTGTGTCTGGACTCTTCTTGCTACAGGGCATAATTAGTTCACACTGCTGCTTCACCCAGGGCAATCACATAAAGTGAACTGTGTGTGGTACTGTAATGGGGCATACGTGCCATTATAAATTTGTTCAGACCCATAGAATGTACAGCATGAATTTTGAACCTTGATAGAAGTTACAAACTGTGGGGGATAATGATGTGTTGATGTAGGTTCATCAATTGTAACAAATGTCCCTCCCTGGTGGAGCATGTTGATAATTGTAGGGGCTGTGCCTGTGAAGGTGGATGGAGTTTTTGGGAACTCTCTGTACCTTCCATTCAGTTTTCCTGTGAACCTAAAACTACTCTAAGAAATCAAGTATCACAGAACAAGAAACAAAACACCAAGCACAATGCCACCTTGTTCTAGACATAGGTCTAGTACATGCTGTCAACGTAATGGCATAGGTATCTGATTCAGGGAAAAAAAGTGAAATTATATGCTATTCTCCTGAATCCCTTAAACTGTGTTACTGTGAAGCTTAGAAATCTGATAAATAAACTGAAGAGGAAGAGGGGGGTCTGGCAGTTCATCTGTGAGAGCTCAAAATTTGCATGAGTGGACTTAAATGAGTCAGAGAGATTAGTGAAGGCTTTTGCTGCTTTTGAGTTCCTGTTAATGTTAGTTCTCTCTGATAAACAAATGTGCAATTTTAGGGTGGGGTTAACTGGGATAGTTTTTCCTGTAATAAAGAACTTTTGTTGAGGGACTGCTTGTCTTTTGCCAGTTTACTTATATCCTAACATAGTACCTCTGGCCTCAGAGATGGAATCCAATTAAGAATAACAGGGAGGCCAGGCATGGTGGTTCATGCCTCTATTCCCATCACTTTGGGAAGCTCACTTGAGTTCAGGAGTTTAAGACCAGCTCAAGTGAGAGTGAGGCCTCATCTCTACAAAACTGAAAAATTAGCCAGGTATGGTGGCTTGTGCCCTGAGGCAGGAGGAGGAACCCAGGAGTTCGAAGTTGCAGTGAGCTATAATGAGCTATGATGATGCCATTGTGCTCTCCCCTGGCCAATGAGCAAGACTGTCTAAAAAAATAAAAAAGCAGAGAAAGCTAACATTGAAGATTTTATTTTCAGAAACTGGTGTGAAATCTGGGAATTTGAAGCCAGGGAACCTGTTTCCTGGATTGAAATATTCAAGTGGATTTTATTTTATGTTGAAGTAGGTCCCCCAAATAGAACTTTATAGTCCTAACTACTTGAGAGGCTGGGGAAGGAGGATCACTTGAGCCCAGGAACCACCATAGCCTCTAACTCCTGGGCTCAAGTGATCGTCTTTCCCTAACCTCTCAAGTAGCTAGGACTATAGTTACATGCCACCAGGCCTGGCTAATTTTTTTTTTGTTTTTTGAAACAGAGTCTCACTTTGTTACCCTCTGTAGAGTGCAGTTTCATCATAGCTCACAGCAATGTCAAACTCTTGGGCTCAAGCAATTCTCTTGCCTCAGCCTCTGAAGTAGCTGAGACTACAGGCACCCACCACAATGGCTGGCTAAGGCCTGGCTAATTTTTAATTTTTTTTGTAGAGATGCATCTTGCTTTGTTGCCCAGGCTGGTCTTGAACTCCTGTTCTCAAGCAGTCCTTCTTCCTTGGTCTCTCAAAGTGCTGGGGTTATAGGCATGAGCCTCTATACTAGGCTTCTTCTCAAGTTTCTTTGCCCAATTTGTGATGACAATGCAAACTTTAAGATCAAGATCATAATGATCGTGTAGTTGAATGTTACTAGAAACTGACTTATGTGTGTTCAGTGTTCTGCACTCCATCATTCATCTTATATTTGTTGAGCATTTACCATGTGTCAGAAGCTGTGCTAGGTACTGGCAACATGGCAGTGAATAACACAGATGTGGTCTTTGTTTTTATTTTTATTTTTTAGAGACAGAGTCTTACTATGTCGCCCTTGGTAGAGTGCTATGGCCACAGCTCACAGCAACCTCAAACTCTTGGGCTTAAGTGATTATCTTGCCTCAG
>NW_003852486.1:464846-466722 GCF_000181295.1 Otolemur garnettii | reverse complement strand
GGGGGGGGGGTTGTAGTTGTCGTTGTTTGGCAGGTCTGGGCTGGGTTCAAACAGGCCAGCTCCGGTGTATGTGGCTGGTGCCCTACCCACTGCGCTACTGGCGCCACCCTGGTCTCTGTTTTTAAACAGTGATCACCTAATTTCAAATATGATGCATGTGATGAAGGAGTATAGGGGGCTACGGACTTGACCAAGTAAAGAATATCAGGGATTGTTTCCTTGAAACAAATACCATTTCAGCGCCATGGAAAAACTTCTGCTTGAAAGGGTGGGTCACAAAAACTTTTTAAACAGGAAGAACTTCCTCTTTTTCTTTCTTTCTTTTTTTTTTTGAGACAAGAGTCTCAAAGTGTCGCCCTGGGTAGGGTGCTGTGGTGTCGCAGCTCACAGCAACCTCAAACTCTTGGGTGTAAGCGATTCTCTTGCCTCAGCCTACCAAGTAACTGGGACTACAGGCACCCATTACAACGCCTGGCTATTTTTTTGGTTGCAGTTGTCATTGTTGTTTAGCAGGCCTGGGCTGGGCTTGAACCTGCCAGCTTTGGTGTACGTGGCCGGTACCCATAGCTTAGTGAGCCCTCTTTTTCTTTAATAAGGAAACTGGGTCCAAGTAATTACTGTCTAAGAAATGAGTGTCAAAATCATTGGACCTTGGAGAGTTGTCAAAAGATTTCCTGAAATCTTTTAATTTTAATAAAAAAATATGTTTCCCTGAAATTGCTGGCAAGTATGTGGAGAAAAGGGAATTCTCATACACTGTTGATGGGAATGTAGATTAGCTCAACTACTGTGGAAGTATGGAGGTTCCCCAAAACACTAAAAATGAAATTATATGATCCAGCAGTCTCATTGCTGGGTATATATCCAAAAGAAAGGAAGTGAGTACGTCAAAGAGATATCTACACTCCCATGTTTGTTGCAGCACTATTCACAATAGTCCAGATATGAAATCAACCTAAGTGCCTGGAGGTGAATCATGAATCTAGGCCATGATCAGAAAATGAAGGCTTAGTGGTCCCAATGGACATCACCTGGTTCTCCACCCCCAAAGAAGGTGCAGCAGAGTTGCAGCAGAGTTGCAGCAAGATCAAGACTATGTTAACTGTTTTTGATTGGGAAGGTGTCATCCATCATGAGCACGTTCCTTCCAGCTGCACAATTATAAGGAGCACTACCTCAGTGTTCTTCACTGGTTGAGAGATGCAAAGCCACAGAAATGACCGCAGCTGTGGGCAACCAGTGACCGGCAGCTTCATCACAACAACGCCCTGCTCATGCATCACGTCTGATGAAACATTGAATCACCTGGGTGACTCAGCCCTGCTACAGCCCTGATTTGGTGCCCTGTGACTTCTGGCTTCAAAACTAAAATCGCCTGTGAAAGGGAAGAGATTTCAGACCATTATGAGGCAGCCGATGGTGATTACAACAAAGGATTTTACAGAGTGTTTTTGAACAGTAGAACAGAGGCTGGGAGGACTGTATGAGGTCCCAAGGTGCCCATTTTGAAGGGGACTGCGGCATCATGGCATACAGTGTTTCCTGTATCTTCTTCATGAATGTCTCTACTTTTCACATCACATGGTTGGATACTTTCCAGACAGACCTTGTGGTGTACATATCGTATACACATGTACTTGCTTGATACTAAAGAGAGGGGGACTTTTGTGGGAGCCCCTATACCATAGAGTCCATACCTAGAGCGTGCTGTCTGTCACCTGCCAAGGCTCTTTCTGAGGGCAGGGTCTTTACCTCACCAAGCTCGTCAACAGATGCTGAAATGGTATTTACTATCTCAGGAGCATTCTGAGTTAAACATCTTCAGTTCAGAATTTTATTTTCCCTTGGATTTTCTTTTCTTTTCTTTTTTTTTTTT
>NW_003852486.1:456791-464722 GCF_000181295.1 Otolemur garnettii | reverse complement strand
TGCCTCCGCCTCCCAAGTAGCTGGGACTACAGGCACCCGCCACAACGCCCGGCTATTTTTTGGTTGCAGCCGTCATTGTTGTTTGGCGGGTCCGGGCTGGATTCGAATCTGCCACCTTAGGTGTACGTGGCTGGCGCCTTAGCCGGTTGAGCTATAGGCGCTGAGCCTTTCCCTTGGATTTTCAATAAGCCACGTGGAAATCTTTCTTCCTAGGATTCCTGGTCTGGCATGCGTTGTGGCTAAAGAAATGCCCAGGAAGGCTTGCTGAGTGCAGAGGTCAGCTGTGGGGTGATAAGGGGGTCATGACCGGGTCCAGACATTCACTTTTCATGAAGTAAGTAAAGAGAAATAACATTCTGAGGATGGAGTAAAGTCAGCCATCCATATAGAAGAGCAATTGTAAATAAGAATTCTAATTTATTACTTTACAACAGCTGGTGGATCTAGTTTGGAACTGGAATTGTCCATCTATACAGGCAGATTCCTGATGGGACAGACCAAATTGACAAATTAGCATCCTGTCTGTCATGTCCAGAACTAGACAGGAGGAACTGGAACTTTTCTGAAAGGACATTACTCAGTGGTGCAGTATGGCAGTTTCCTATCTCTCTTTTCTGCATTCTGCCCTGGGGGTTGTCATCTCCTTCCAAGGCTTGAAATGCCCCCTGGGTACCAGGCCGCACAGCACTATGTGATGTGTGTGGACTCTGGAGTCATTGTGTCTTGGTTTTTCTTCCAACTTTACCCCGTTAACTGTGACCTTGGGGGAAATTTTCTGTTTCTTCATGTTTAAAATGAAGATAATGATATAGTGCCAACTCCATAGGGATGTTGGGAGTGTGACTGAGAAAATAGTCATAAACTGCTCAGATATGCCTGGCTTGCAGTAAGCACCCAATAAAGTCAGCTCCGTGCCAAGTACTCTCAAATCTCTATGTCTTGCCCTGACTTCACCCCATAACACCGCACTCATAAATTTAGGTGCTTATTTGACACCCACACAAAGATCTCTCAGAGCTGTTTTAAACTTACTATGAAACAGAACTGATTCCAGCGCCACCATCCACCTACTTGCTCAAGCTAAAAAACACAGAAGTCATCTCTGATGCCTCTTTTGTTCATTTCCCACATCCAGTCCCTCCATCTGTCCCTGGAACATGCCATCCTCATTTTCAGTGTAGGGCCCGTGCATCGGGCGTTCCTTTTGCCTGGAATGCTTATCACTCTAGTTTTATGTACCAAACTCATGCCATTCAAATGTCGGCTTAATGTCACCTCCGTATAGAGAGGCTTTTTATAAACAACTAATATAAAGTACTTAAGTCTGTAATGCGCTTGGAAGATTGATAGTGTTTGTCTCTGGAGCAGAGGGCAATGACTTAACCAGGCTCTGGGGTTTAGTTCATTGGGTTAAGGCTGTGGCAGCAAGCTTTGTGCTTACTTTCAATTTTAAGTGACTGGCAGTAATCCAGGCTTAAGTAAATGAACTTGATTTTGGTCTACCCAGAGCTTTATGTCTTCACTACCAACATCATTTATTTTAGTTTTGGGCGTCCCTTGACTAAGTGGCCACTACCTATTGCTTGATGGCTGGTGTTGTGGGGCTTGTTCCATCACAGTAACATCCCTCCTGCCTCCCACTCAGAGAATGAGCAACCCCCAAGCACCGTTTGGGCGTGTTGCTTCGATTTTATTTCTCACCCTTCAGCCTCACTGACAGGGAGGACAGTGGGGATCCTCATTCCCCACCTCTCACCCACCTCTGGTATGAGAACTTTAGACCCAGGATCCCGGGGAGTCTCGCATATCTCCCAAACAGGCCTGGAAAGGGGTCCCTTTCCTTTCTTCCTCCAGAAACCCATATCTTTGTCAGCATCTTATCCTCAAAGCCAAAACTGGCAACAACCGTGGAAAAGCCTGAGATTTCATGCCACTTGCAAGCCAATAAATTTGCTTGCCACTATTTCAGGGATGCTAAAAGAAGACATGAGACTCCTGGGTCAGAGACAAAGGACTGCATTGCTCATGGCCTGGGAGGCAGCATGAGCCGCAGTGGTTCCTCTTGTCTCCATGTTCCACTGAGTGACCCAGAGCAGCCCAAGTGGATGCTCTGCACATAATAGGTGTGGTTTGCAGTTGAGGAACCCTCTCTGAGGAAACCCTGGCATTTTAAAGGACATTTACAGGGGACACAGATATTCTTACACTTTGCCTGTTTCACAGAGTTGTTTTTTAGACTCCTTTTCACTAATTTTCCAATATTAAGTCCCTGACCAGGTAGCTGACCTGTTAGATGCTGCTACCCGTGAGTCAATGTAGATGTGTACCTCAGGGAATCTCTTTCCAGCTGGAGATTGTCTTTTGTCACTGACTTTGAAGCCTCCACTGAGTGGGGTGCAGTGCCCATCTGGGGCTGGTACAGTGTATAGATCCAGGCCATGTTGTTTCCTCCTCCATGAGGCTGTGGGTGTGGGGTGAGGGAAAGGTAGAAAAGCAGTTGGAGGAATTACTAAGCTATCTGCTTATGCAACTTGCTCGTGTATTCTGGGCTGGTCTTAACATCTGGTTTTGTATATTCCACTTCTCTTTCATAATGGATTGCTGCCAGGCATGTTCATTTTTACAGAAGATGGTTCAGATAACACCCAACTCATGATGGGCAGTATGTTGGTGTCCCAAAGTGGACATTTCAGTCTCTTCTAGCTCTCAGAAGCCAGGACCTGCTTTTCAGATGGAGAAAGGTTGTCAGCACAAGAGAGAATCAGTTTCCTGAAAATCTCTAGTCTAGGGGTTCTTAAAAACCCCTAAAAGGGAGAAAAATCAGTCTAAGTTTGATTACAAATAAGTACAAAAGACTTCAGGCCTATATCTCTTTGTTTTTTAAAAAGATAAAAATGATACATTTATTATGATTTTAGTTATAACTGTAAAGTTATAATTTTAAAAGACTAGAAGATCTTTTGTACTAAGTTTTAGAAATATTATTTGGGAAAACAAAAACAAAAGAACTAAATTCTAATTCAATTTTACTTATGTTCCTAATAAATTAAATTGTTTTATGGTGATTTGGGGTTACATGATGTCTGTCACTTTTTGCTATTTTATTCCACACATGAAACAAAAATGTAAGTAAGGCATATTAATGAATTCAAAACTTTGTATTTCTGTTTAAAAAAAGACGAGATTTATGGAACTATCTAAATTCCTTATGATTGTTATATGGGTTAAATAAGTAATCATCTATTCTATCATTTAAAAATATGTGTATCTAAAAATAGAGATACTTGCATTACACTGAATTACAATTTAAATAAGTGGTACATCTGTATAAATAGTTCTTTTGTATGAACCTTAGACAATATTGCACATTAGATAGACCTATAGACCTAATCTATTTATACTATCTGTGTAGAGTTTTAAGGTGTTACTGTTTTTCTCACAATTTCTTAATATTAACAGTGTAGTGCATCTGAATATTGATTAAAATATATTTTCCAAGTTTCTTAATGGACTTTGAACCTAGTGTAATATTGAATTATTAATAATATTCAATATAAGATAACATGTATAATATTAAATTAATGAATCCTTGGCAACTCTTAAAGAAATAAAAAAAATAGTACCTAGACATTGTACTCATGTGTGTTTTTAATCTCTATATTCTTATAAGCATATTTCTTCTGCAATTAGTCACAATAAAATCAATATAAATTTTTTCTTATAAAATACTTGATGTTTTATAAAGGAGAATTTTAAAGATTTAAGTAAATATCATTTAAAATATTGTTTGGACTATCAAACAATGTGAATGTCATACTAAGGTTCATTGAATTAGTTTTTTTCGAGGCAGAATGTCATTTTTATCCCCAGGTTAGAGTGCCCTGGCATCAGCCCAGCTCACAGCAACCTCAAACTTCTGGGCTCAAGGGATCCTCCTGCCTCAGTCTCTGGTATAGCTGGGACTATGGGCACCCATCATGACACATGGCTAGTTTTTCTATTTTTAGTAGAGACAGGGTTTTGCTCTTGCGTAGGCTGCCTGAGCTCAAGAGATCTTCCTGCCGTGGCCTCTCGGAGTGCTGGGATTACAGGTGTGAACCAGTGCATCCTATCAGTTCATTCCATTTTTAGGAAATGTGTGAAATTGAGCTGAGAAGACTAGTAGCTGAAAGAAATGAAAATTTGCCTCTGGTTATGCATTCTGTACTTGTGTTGTAGTAAAGAGTCATTTTATTTGTTTGTTTTCATGTATTCTGCCCAGGGGGAAAACATTGTCTCCCAGAGTGGGTCCTCTTCTCAAAATTAAAATTTAAACTGACTCTAATTATGCTTTTGGGTACTTTATTGATTATAAAAACAAGAATCTTTCGCTTCTGAAAGAATGAACATTTCTCAAGGTTCTTTTTTTACCTTTTGTTGTGGTTGTTATAAAATGGCTGGTTGGGGAGGGTAATTGGTGGGACCACGCCTATGGTTCATCTTATAAGGATACATGTGAATCTTTCTAAATGTAGAATATAAATGTCTTAACACAATAACGAAGAAAATGACATGAAGGCTATGTTAACCAGTTTGATGGAAATAGTTCAAATTTTATATAAAAACAGCCCACTGTACCCCATGACAGTATTAATGTACACAGCTATGATTTAATTTAAAAAATTAAAAAATAAATAAAATGGTTGGTCTGCTTAGTAATGCAATCAAGGCTCAGGACATTTTCTGCTCACAGGTATCTTTGTTCTGATCTTCATCAATTGACGGACTATATTCCCCTGGCAATTCTATCCAATGTTTCTCTTCTCTAAAATAGATCCTTCATTCAGGAATTTTGGAAACTAATGGAGTGTTTTGTTGTTTTTAAAATTTTTTTTTTGCACCCAGATTACCTTTGTGACTCTTTAAGTAGATGCTTGGTAGACCAACCCTGTGTGCCTGTCATATCGCACATATGAACAAAAAAAAGGCTCTGGGAATTATTAGGCATGGTTGGTTTGCTCTATGCATCCTTAACTTTTCAGTGGTATTGTGTAGGTTATCCTGCTATTGGGCCTCCAGGGAAAGAGGTCAGTCCATCTTCCCTTGTTGTGGCTTTGTGTATACCTTTACCAGGGGTCCTCAAACTTTTTAAACAGGGGGCCAGTTCACTGTCTCTCAGACTGTTGGAGGGCTGGACTGCAGGTCCCAGGACAACTCAGACACCTGTGGGCTGGATAAATGTCCTAGGCAGGCTGCATGTGGCCTGTGGGCCATAGTTTGAGGATGCCTGCTACCTTTATAGGATGTTTGTCTAGCATGCTTATAAGTAAGGTTTTATGGCCAGAGCTCACAGCATAGAAGAATTGCTGGGGCTGAGTTTGAACCCACCAACCTCAGTATATGGGACTGGTGCCCTACTCACTGAGCCACAGGCACTGCCTGGGTCTTTCCCTTTTTATCGGCAGTCAAAAAGTTCCAACCCATAGGTACCCTTCTCATTGGCCAGTTTGAATCACATGGGAGATGCTATTCCAGCCCCTATAGAACTACAGGAAATTTCCAAGTTCCAGGAAGTTTACAAATTCCCAAGAGCTAGGTCACCATGGAGAGGACCTGGCAGGTGTATCCTTTTGGTCTCCTTGAGAAGACCTGTTCTTCTAGACCTCACCCTTTAATTTGTAATATTCTTGCTTATTTTTTAAAATTTCAGGTTAGTGTAAGGCTACATATGATTAGGTTACATTGTTTGCTCTTGCTAGTTATAGTTGAGCCCTTCACCCAGGAGGTGTGCCCTATACCCCTACATTGTGCTCATTAGGTGATACCAAGCCCCTTCCTTTCTTCCCTCCAAATCTCTTCCCTTCTCCCCCACTTCTTGAATTTAATTGTGTTTTTCTCTTGTGTGGTGTGTGGTGTTTATCTACTAGTTTCATATTAGTATTGAGTACATTGGATGCTTGCTTTTCCATTCTTGTCTTACTTTACTTAGGAGGATGTTCTCCAAATCCTTCCAGGTAAATACAAAAGATGTAAAGTTTTCATTTTTTATGGCTGAATTGTATTCTATGGTATACATATACAATAGTTTATCCTTTGTAAGGTGGTGGGCACTTGAGTTTCTACATCTTGGTGATTGTGAATTAAGCTGTGATAAACATTCTAGTGCAAATGTTCTTATGGTAAAGTGACGTTTTTTTCTTCTGGGTAGATCTCTACTAATGGGATTGCAGGATCAAATGAGAGGTCTATTTTTAACTATTTGAGGATTCTCTATACTTCTTTCCAAAAAGGCTGTATTAGTTTGCAATCCCTTCAACAGTGCATAAGTGTTCCCTTCTCTCCACACCCATGCCAGCATCTGCAGCTTTGGGACTTTGTGATGTGTGCTGTGGATTAGGTGCTATCTCAAGGTAATATCCTTGTCTGTTAACAGTAACCAGGGCACATAACCTATGGGGAAGAATATAAAATTTGAAAACCTCAGGATTTATCAATGCTTTCTTTGCCTTAAATGTCTTTCAGATTTAAAGGAGAACAATGAAAACATTACAGAATTTAAAAACAAAACTCATAAATCATTAAGAGTTGTGGAAGTTTATTTATTCAAAGTACAGGGGCCAGGTGTTTTGTCTGAAAGTCTAAAGAACAAATGAGTGTTATGGCAAATATAAAGTTAATGCTCCCCCAAATGAAATAGGAATGAATAGGCCCATGAGAAGTCCGGTTACTAATGGCTTTGCATTGGTAAGACATCTATGTAATGGATAATATTGTGTTAAATTATTACAAAACATTAAGGGTAATTCAGAGGTTCAAGAAGTCCTGACTCAATGGATTAAAAGCAAATTTCACTCCCAAAAGATATTATTTGAACTTGACTGAGAGGGGTCTAATCAAGTTTAGCTATTCACCAGGCCTCTGTTTTAAACTCCAGTCTTTCACAATAAGGAAATATTGTCCCCACCCTTTCAGCAGTTGCTTGCTGTTAACCCTTGCTTTTCCTTAGACATCGGGACTGGCAACAAATCCACCTCTCCCTGAGATTCAGACCCATGATAAATTTACAGGAAGATCCTAATTAATGGTAGCCTGAGAATATAAGAACAGCTGGCAGGACTTCTATTAGGAATATAATTCTAACTGTAAAATCTCAAAACTTTCCAGACTTGTTCTAAGTAAATTCCATTCTATAACAACTCATAAAAGAAATTTCCAGCAGGACGCGACTCATCTCACCCATTTGTTGAAACGAAAATCTTGCTTCTGATTTTATTTCTAACTAGATAAGAATTTGTCTGCTGTCCACACAGTTCTTTGCCCAGCCCTGCACTACTACCCTCACCCTAGTCATCCACAGTGGTTAGGGGTTGCCTGTGTAGCCTTCCAAATTTTCTTTACATGTATATAAAATACAATCATATTTTCTTCCCCATTCACGTTTTTTACAAATGGTGGCATGTTGTTCCTACATTGCTCTGCACCTTGTGCCAAGATGCAAAAAGAGCAAAATATAAGAGATGATACGGATACATTTAATTACATTGAAAGAACAGTCCTTTTGATTATCTGAAAGATTTCATGAAAAAAGTAAAAATGGGAAGTCCTAAGCTGGGAGAAGATATTTGTAGTGGATATACTTGTGTAAAGGATATACATTTATAGATCTCATGAAAACCACAATGAGCATTCATAGCACATTCACTAGACTGGCAAAGATGGATGTCTGACAACATCGGGTGCTGGAGAGATGAGGTAGTAGGAGTGCAAATGGCTTTAGTCATTTGGAAAACAATTTGATAAAATATGCTAATGTCGGTGAGGCCTCTGCCTCATAGCTCTGTAATTATATTCTTAGGTATCGGCTCCAAAGAAACTCTTTTAAAACCTGCACACAAAGACAGGTCACCTTTCTTTTAAATAAAGAAGGCAAAGCACGGCTCGGCGCCTATAGC
>NW_003852486.1:452698-456548 GCF_000181295.1 Otolemur garnettii | reverse complement strand
TCAAAAAAAAAAAAAAAAGAAGGCAAAGCAAACAAAATGACTCAACTTAAATATCCATCACTGTAGTTTACTCACAGACTGGGATATTATTCCGCAGTGAAAACATATTGCAGAAACGTAAATCAACATGAATGAATTGTTTTGAATGTGATATTAAGTAAAAAAGAGGGTATAGAAGAATAAACAGAGCATGTTACTTTAGAATTTTAAAACCTGCACCACAATACCTTTTGTTATCTAGGGAAACAAATATAGTTTTCAGAAAAATGCATGAGAATGATAAGCACCAAATTTAGGGTAGTGGTTACATCTGGGTGAAGGGAAAACTCTCTGAGAGGGTCCTGGGGGCTTCAGCTACATTGTGTTGAACTTGGAAAGTATATTCTAAAATTTTTAAGGAAAAGTAATTTACATGGTAATTTTTATTTATTAAATTAGGTGCTGACTATATAGGTGTTTATTATTATCCTTTTCACTTTTCATTCATCTGAAATATTTTTAAAAAACCCACCTGACTCTGCGTAAGACTTCTAACTTTGCTAGAAGATCTGAAAGTTATATTATTCAAATGTTTACGCTGGTTGAATGTTTGGATAGCATTTGAATTTCCAAAGCATTTCTTTGTTATTTTATTTAATCTATAGTGCACATATTTTTGATCACTGGTTATGAAATGACCTATAGGACTTGGAAAAATAGACTTGGACCCACTCTGATGTAAATAATTGGTGATTTATTCACACCTGCGCAGGGGGCCGTTGTCCTCCGATAAGTGGCCCCGAAGTGTAGGTCTTTTTTGTCTTTTATACCCTTTTTTGTCGATAAGGAACATTGCTGTTGGCAGGGCACTGTCGGCAGGGTTACAGTTTGGGTTTACAGTTTAGGTATCAATGGTTACGGCTTGGATGGCAGTGGTTACGGTAGCAATGGTTATATTTCAGATAGCAATAGTCACAGTTTGGGTAACAATGGTTACAGTTCTGTTTCTGGCAACCCTAAGGAGGAAGAAGGGGGCCTGGGAACAGGCTGAGAAGCACGTTCTCTGCCACCCAGTGGGGGGTGCATGGGAACGGGCTGGGTTGCAACAGTTATAAAGAAATCTTCTGATTTACTTAAGAACATACAAGTTCTTAATTTTATCTTTAGTTTTTTTCATCTGCCAATACAGATTGATACTCAATTTATGATGGGGTTACAGTCCAATAAATCCATTGTGGGTTAAAAATATCACAAGTCAAAAATGCACTTTATACACCTAACCTGCTGACTGTCAACGCTTAGCCTAGGTAACCATGCTCAGAACCCTTACATTAGCCTATAGTTGGAAAAAATTATCTAACACACAACCTGTTTTATAATAAAGTATGGAATATCTCTTGCAGTGTTTTGAATATTGTACTGAAAGTAAAATACAGAACGGTTTTATGGATTCTCAAAATATGGCTTCTACTGGAATGTGTATCACTCAAAAACTTGTTAAGTGAGACTATCGTAAGTCAGGGACTATCTGTATAGGGACACTCTACGTGAGCTACCTAGCCTGACTCCAGGTACTAGTTCTCTAACCATGAGCCCAGCAGTGGACTCATGGTTTTTTTTTTTTTTTTTTTGAGACAGAGCCTCAAGCTGTCCCCCTGGGTAGAGTGCTGTGGCATTACAGCTCACAGCAACCTCCAACTCCTGGGCTCAAGCGAGTCTCCTGCCTCCACCTCCCAAGTAGCTGGGACCACAGGTGCCCACCACAACGCCCGGCTATTTTTTGGTTACAGCCGTCATTGTTGTTTGGTGGGTCCGGGCTGGGGATTCGAACCCGCCACCTTAGGTGTACGTGGCTGGCGCCTTAGCCGGTTGAGCTATAGGCGCCAAGCCAGACTCATGGTTTTCTACTTACTTCCCCATACCATGGTCAAGACTTCCCTTCAGGAAAAGCTTCACTCTTGCTTAAAGGGATGAATTTGGAACCTCAAGAGGCCTACCACAAAAGAATTCAGGTTTACAATACAAGAGCAATGCATCACAGGTGGAAGGGCTGAGCTTGCAATAATATGCAAATGACTAACGATAGCTTCATAATCACTATCCCAATCTGGAGTAAAGATTAAGTAGACAACTCAGAACCTTCTTTGTATGTTGCTGTGTCTGTAGCTGGAGCATAATCTTCACTTGCTTTTAAACTCTGGGGTTGGTCTTTGTGAGTAACAACGAAACCGGACCAAGGTGAATTTTGGCCAGTGAAACTGAGGAGCCAGAGCATACAAGGTCTCAGATAGAGAAGAATCCATACAGTAGATCCATACTGATCATCTTTGCAGGTGGCCCGCATAAGGTAACTCAAGAGTTACAAAACCATTGATGGTTTTTTACTTCTGGGCCATGCTTTCTGGAGTTCGCTGGCATCACTGCACAAAGTAAATAATCATCTTTGATTGCCCCAGTGATTGTAAATAGAGTCACTCATACCCATGCAAATATCTTAAAAAGGGCATCCTCTTGATAAAAGATAAAGTAAATTAAGTGAGGGAAGAATAATGCTTGGTATGAATATTTATTTTCATTTTGATTTTTAAGTGTTTGTTTTATTTTGAGTTCCCAGAATAGTATTGGGACATAATGGAGATTGCCAAGGTTAGTTTTGACACCAATGAAGGACTAACCCAATGGAACAATGAGCCAGCATTAGACCCAAGTATCTATGACATCATGAGCTTAAGGAATCTTAGAAAAATTTTGAAAGGCTGTAGCTGTACACTTTGCTTTGAATTTTGGGAAGTCTTTTTTTTTTTTTTTTTTCTTTTTGGAGTTTTTGGCTGAGGTTGGGTTTGAACCCACCACCTCTGGCATATGGGGGTGGCGCCCTACTCCTTTGAGCCACAGGTGCCACCCTAACTTTGAGAAGTCTTTTGCATTCCTTAATTCACCCAACAGTACTAGCCAAACTATAATATAAAACTTGAGGTTCTTCCTGCAATATGAAAGAGCAAGCTATGCTATGTTTACACTTTTACGTGACTTGCTTGCTTTCCTCATGTTTCTTTTTCTTTGTTTAACTAAGTTGGTTGGGACCAAACATAAGATCAACCAGGGATCTTAACTTTTCTTCTCACCCCAGATTTAAACTCAGCTTTCAGTTTTTGGTGCCTGTTGCTAATGGGATGGGGGTGGGGAGACTTGTGAGGGGGAGTGGGAACCGTTGGTGCAGTCCATCCTGTTTCACAGCATATATCTCTGATTTCCTGTTTATTTTTTAATGTTCTACACAGAAATAGTTTGTACAACTTTGAGTTAAAAAAAAAGAGTTTCAGGATGGAAAAATCAAGCCATCTGCAAACCCTGGTGAGACAGAAATCCACCTTTGTCTGGGCATCCTGTGGCTCTGTCTGAAAGAGAACTTTGCATACTCAGAGCTGCTGCACCAGGTACCCTGGAAGTCCTGGAGGACCATGCCTCACTGGCACAGCTGGGTCCTGTGGAAAGGTGGCTTGGTATTTGTACTAGACTACTTTCTGGGCCTCAGTTCTTTATCTGTGAATTGAAGGGGTTGGCGTGGTTGACCTTTAGGTGTTTTTATTTTTTCTTTTTGCTGTTTTTGGCCAGGGCTGGGTTTGAACCCACCACCTCCGGCATATGGGGCCGGCACCCTACTCCTTTGAGCCCAGGCGCCTCCAAAAAGGCCTTTTTCTCTGGATTTCAAGAATCTCAATTTTGTACCAGGAGTTTGGGGTCACGGAGAGTATGATGTTTAACTTTCTGTTAAGAAACTCAGGTGGGGGACAGGTGCCTGCCCCATATGCTGGGGGTTCAAACCCAACCCCGGCCAAACTGCCAAAAAAAAAAAAAAAAAAAAAAAAAA
>NW_003852486.1:450159-452400 GCF_000181295.1 Otolemur garnettii | reverse complement strand
ATTGTTGTTTGGCGGGTCCGGGCTGGGGATTCGAACCCGCCGCCTTAGGTGTACATGGCTGGCGCCTTAGCCGGTTGAGCTATAGGTGCCGAGCCACTATCCTAACTCCTTTTGGCTGTTTGCCTCTAATGTCACCAAGGTGATAGTATTGCTTTTGTGATGAATGACAAGGAACTGATGTGGATGTGGAAGAGGATAAGAAGAGTGTTTGCATGGAATCTAGTGCTTTTTCAAAATTTTGCTTAATTCTTCATTTACATCTTTCTGAAACCCTCTGAAAAAAGGGGACCCAGAGGAGGTAGATATGGTGGCCAAATAATAACAGCTTCTTTGCGACTGGGTGCATTGAGATTGGAGAGAGAAGACTCTAGACATCTCTGGCTTATGGACTTTGCCCAGAAATATCTCTTTGGGGACACAGTGAGAGACTTCTGGATCCTAGGAGGAGAACAAAAGCAGTGAAGAAGTGGTGAGTGGTTGTGTTCATTTGGTCTGAGGCTGTGGCTATCGCAGCTATAACTACAATAGCAGCAAGATGGCAGATAGGGAAGGCCTTCCCTGTGGGCTGTTTTTTTTTTTTTTTTTTTTTTTTTTGTGGACTTGGGCACGCAGTTGAACTACCTTGGGTGAGAGTGTAGATGACTTTAAGCATTGTTGAGGGCCCTGGACTGAGCTGCTGAGCCAGAATGGAGCTAATATTATTTGGCTATGGGCTGCATCCATGCAGCCACTGTGGGAGAACTGCCCCTGCAGGCTCTGCCCTTAGGGTGGCAGAGCGAGGCTTGGGCTGAGAGACCTTGGGCGAGTGATTTAGTGATTGAGCTGCGCCAAAAGCTAGAATTGGGGAAAAGCAGAGATTTCAGTGTTTGACAGTAGCAGGGCTGCCTTGAAGCCTCCGCCCTTAGGAGCATAGAGTGAGACCAGTTTTGGTGCACTGGATAAGTGGGCAGCCACTTCAGGAGAGATCCCAGCGACAAGTGCTTTCTTAGGAAAGCTTCTGCTTAGCCAAGGTTAATGGTTTATTTTTTATTTTTTATTATTTTTGGACTTAAAAAATTTTTTTTTATTAAATCATAGCTGTGTACCTTAATACTATCATGGGGTACAGTGTGCTGCTTTCATATACAATTTGAAATATTTTCATAAAAATATGGAATGCTTCACGAATTTGCATGTCATCCTTGCACAGGGGCCATGCTAATCTTATCATTCCAATTTTAGTATATGTGCTGCCAAAGTGAGCACAAGGTTAATGGTTTAAACTGTCTTTTAACCAGGCTGAGGGGAGATTTAGGCTCTCAGTCCTGCAGGGTTTGAGAAATCAGCAGAGGCCTCCAATCTCCACTTCATACAACTGTTATCAGCATTGTGATTAACATCTCATACCCCAGAATATCACCTGTTGCCCAGACAATATTCAGCAAGATATATATACTGCTTTGTTTTTGGTTTGGGGTTTTAAAAACATTTTTAACATTTTCCCTCTAATTTTTCTTTTTTTTCTTCCTTTTTCTAGCTTAAATATAATTTTCCCATGTTACCTTCTTTAATAATAAGAATTCCATTTTTGATAGTGCTTCTGCCCTGATTATTTGGTTTTTCCCTCAATTTTATCCCATAACGGTTTCTGTTTGTTTGTTTTGGTTTGATTTATAGTATTTTTGTCTTTCCTCTCTATTTGGTGGAGGTGGGGTACTGTGTCTGAACACACTGGCAAAGAGCTGCTGACCTCAAGGGAACCGCTCAAACCAGCAACCCCCCCCCAGGTTGGGGAGTTTTTAAGCTTGGGTCAAAGTACCCTATTGTACGCCTTAGTACACCTTTATTACTCCTGTCTCCCTCTTTCTGTGCCTCTCTTCTTTTTGTCAATATTCACTTTTACTCACCCCTCTTTTTTTTCTTTTTCCTTCTTGCTCTTTAATCTCATCTTTTTGGTCCTGTATCAAAAGGACTCATCAAAATGTTAGGCCAGAGGCATGAAAACTTAAAGAGCAAGAGGAAGTGAAAGGAAAATTAGGGCAAGGAAACAGATAAAAGAAAACATTCATGAGGAAGAATCAGCAGAAAATTCCTGGGAACATGAAAAACCAGTCGGGAGCAATCCCCCAAGGGACCTGGGGTCCAATATCCTACTACTGCAGAGGTTTCCACCTATAAAGAAATGTTAGAGGCTCAGCGCCTGTGGCTCAAGCGGCTAAGGCACCAGCCACATACACCTAAGGTGGCGGGTTCAAATCCCCA
>NW_003852486.1:447397-449691 GCF_000181295.1 Otolemur garnettii | reverse complement strand
AGAATCTCAGAGGTAGAGGACAAAGCTCTTGAGATAACTCAGATAGTTAAAGAAGCAGAAAAGAAGAGAGAGAAAACAGAATGTTCACTGACAGAAGTATGGGACTTTATGAAGTGTTCAAACATACAAGTTATAGGTATCTCAGAAGGGGAAGAAGAATGCCCCAGAGGAATGGAAGCCATACTAGAGAATTATAAATGAAAATTTCCCAAATATCACCAAAGATTCTGAAACACTCCTTTCAGAGGGATATTGGACCCCAGGTCACCTCAACTCTAATAGAGCTTCTCCAAGACACATTGTGATGAACCTGTCCAAAGTCAAGACAAAAGAAAAGATTCTGCAAGCTGCCAGAAGTAAGTGCCAATTGACCTACAGGGGCAAATCCATCAGGGTGACTGCAGACTTTTCTAATGAAACTTTTCAAGCCAGAAGACAATGACCATCTACCTTTAATCTACTTAAACAGAATAATTTCCAGCCCAGAATTCTATATCCTGCTAAGCTAAGCTTAAAAATTGACGGAGAAATCAAATCTTTTACTGATACGCAAACATTGAGGAAATTTGCCGCAAGAAGACTAGCTCTACAAGAAATACTTCAACCTGTTCTACACAGTGACCAACAGAATGAATCAACAGAAAAGCACCCAGAAATTAAAGGGTAGAACCTAGCTTCCATAAAGATGCAAAAGATAAAACTAAGCAATGGACTTTCACAAAATAAGATGACTAGAACACTACCACACTCATCAATCATCTCAATAAATGTTAATGGCTTGAATTCCCCACTGAAGAGGCATAGATCAGCTGATTGGATTAAAAAACACAAGCCATCTATTTGCTGTCTGCAGGAAACACACCTAGCCTCAAAAGACAAATTAAAACTCAGAGTTAAGGGTTGGAAGCCTTTTTTTTAGGCAAACGGAATTCAGAAGAAAAGAAGGGTTGCAAACTTATTTTCAGATACATGTGGATTTAAAGCAATTAAAGTAAAAAAAGATGAAGACGGTCACTTCATATTGGTCAAGGGAAAAATACAACAAGAAGGCATTTCAATTCTAAACATTTATGCACTCAACTTAAATGCTCCAAGATTCTTGAAACAGACCTTAATTAATCTGAGCAATATGATATCCTATAACACCATAATAAGAGGAGACTTTAACACTCTTACAGAGCTGGACAGATCCTCTAAACAGAAATTAAACAAAGATATAAGGGACTTAAATGAGACCCTAGAGCAACTGTGCTTGATAGACATGTATAGAACACTCCATCCCAAAGCTAAAAAATATACATTCTTCTCATCAGCACATGGAACATTTTCCAACAATGATCATATCCTAGGACACAAAACAAATCTCAACAGAATCAAAAGAATTGAAATTTTATCCTATATCTTCTCAGACCACAAGGCATTAAAGGTGGGACTCAACTCCAACAAAAACGTTCAATTCCACACAAAGGCATGGACATTAAACAACCTTATGCTGAATGAGAGTTGAGTGTAAGAAGAAATAAAAGAGGAAATCATTAACTTCCTCGAGCATAACAACAATGAAGACCAAGCTACCAACATGTGTGGGATACAGCAAAAGCAGTCCTGAGAGGAAAAATTTTCACTTTAGATGTCTACATCTGAAAAACAGAAAGAGCACATCAACAAACTTACAAGCCATTTTATGGAAAAAGAAGAACAATCTAAGCCTAAACCCAGCAGAAGAAAAAAAAATGTCCAAAATTAAATTAGAGATTAATGAAATTGAAAGCAAAAGAATCTTCAGAAAATTAATGAAACAAGGAGTCGGTCTTTGAAAAAATAAATAAAATAGATAAACCTTTGGCCAGACTAACCAGAAATAGAAAAGTAAAATCTCTAGTAATCTCAATCAGAAATGATAAAGGGAAAATAACAACAGATGCCACAGAGATACAAGAGATTATTTTTGAATACAAGAAATTCTATGCCCAGAAATTTGACAATGTGAAGGAAATGGATCAATATTTGGAATCACACTCTCTCCCTAGACTTAGCCAGGAAGAAATAGATCTCCTGAACAGACCAATTTCAGGCACTGAGATTAAAAAAACCAAAAAATGTCCCAATAAAAAATGTGCTGGTCCAGATGGCTTCACAACATAATTCTATCAAACCTTCAAAGAAGAGTTTATTCCCATACTGCAGAAATTATTTCAAAAAATTGAGGAGGAAGGAATCTTCCCCAACATGTTCTATGAAGCAAACATCATCCTGATACCAAAACCAGGAACAGACCCAACTAAAAAGGAGAA
>NW_003852486.1:425664-446985 GCF_000181295.1 Otolemur garnettii | reverse complement strand
ATCAAGTAGGTTTCATCCCAGGGATGCAAGGCTGGTTTAACATACACAAGTCTGGGCAGTGCCTGTGGGTCAATGAGTAGGATGCTGGCTCTATATACCAAGGGTTTGAACCTGGCCCCAGCCAAACTGTAACAAAAAAAATATCTGGGCATTGTGGCAGGTGCCTATAGTCCCAGCTACTTGGGAGGCTGAGGCAAGAGAATCATCTAAGCCAAGGAGTTGGAGGTTGGTGTGAGCTGTGACACGATGGCACTCTACCCAGGGTGACAGAGTGAGACTCTGTCTCTAAAACCCCCCCAAAACAAAAACAAAAACATATGCAAGTCTATAAATGTTATTTACCATATCAACAAAAGCAAAAACAAAGACTGCATGATCCTCTCAATAGATGCAGAAAAAGCATTTGATAAAATCCACCATCCTTTTCTCATTAGAACATTGAGGAGTATAGGCATATGTGGCACATTTCTTAAACAGATCAAAGCTATCCATAACAAACCTACAGCTAATATTTCACTGAACGGAGTAAAACTGAAAGCTTTTCCACTTAGAACCAGACAAGGTTGTCCTCTGTTGCCATTATTGTTCAACATAGTGCAGGAAGTTCTAGCCAATACAATTAGGCAAGAGAAGGAAATATAGGGCATCCAAATGGGAGCAGAGGAGGTCAAACACTCCCTCTTTGCTGACAATATGATCTTATACTTAAAGAACCTTAAAGATTCAACCACAAGACTCCTGGGAGTCATCAAAAAATACAGTAATGTCTCCAGATATAAAATCAATGTCCACAAGTCAGTAGCCTTTGTATACACCTATAGGAGCCAAGAGGTGAGGCTAATTAAGGACACAAATCCCTTCACCATAGCTTCAAAGAAAATGAAATACCTAGGAATATACCTAACAAAAGAGGTGAAGGATCTGTATAAAGAAAATTATGAAACCCTAAGAAAGGAAATAGCAGAGGATATTAACAAATGGAAGAATATACAATGCTCATGGCTGGGATGAATCAACATTATTAAAATATCTATACTTCCCAAAGCAATCCACCGATTCACTGCCATCCCTATTAAAATACCAACACTGTACTTTCTTTCTTTCTTTTTTTTTGAGACAGAGTCTCAAGCTTGTCCCCTGGGTAGAGTGCGCTGGCATCACAGCTCAGAGCAACCTCCAACTCCTGGGCTCAAGCGAGTCTCCTGCCTCAGCCTCTCAAGTAGCTGGGACCACAGGCGCCGGCTATTTTTTTGCTGCAGCCGTCATGGTTATTTGGTGGGCCCGGGCTGGATTCGAACCCGCCACCTTGGGTGTATGTGGCTGGTGCCTTAGCCACTTGAGCCACAGGTGCGGAGCCAACACTGTACTTTCAAGACTTGGAAAAAATGATTCGTCGTTTTGTATGGAACCAGGAAAAAACCCCATATAGCTAAGGCAGTTCTGAGTAATAAAAACAAAGTCAGGGGCATCAGCATACCAGATTTCAGGCTGTACTACAAGGCCATAGGGGTTAAGACAGCATGGTACTGGCACAAAAATGGAGACATAGACATTTGGAATCGAATAGAAAAGCAGGAAATGAAACTAACATCTTACAACCACCTAATCTTTGATATTCTAAACAAAAACATACACTAGGGAAAAGAATCCCTATTCAATAAATAGTGCTGGGAGAACTGGATATTCACATGTAAAAGACTGAAATTGGACCCGCACCTTTTTCCACTCACAAAAATTCATTCAAGATGGAGAAAGGACTTAAATTTAAGGCATCCTCAAAGAAAGCATAGGAAAAACACTGGAAGATATTGGCCTGGGGAAAGACTTTATGAAGACTTCTGTGGCAATTGCAACAATGACAAAAATAAACAAATGGTAATTAAACTGAAAAGTTTCTGTACAGCTACAGAAGACAACAACCAAAGCAAATAAACAACCTACACAATGGGAAAGAATATTTGCCTATTTTGAACCAGACAAAAGTTTGATAACTATGATTGATACAGAACTCAAATTAATCCACATGAAAAAAGTCAATAATCCCATATGTCAATGGGCAAGTGAAATGACTAGAACTTTCTCTAAAGAAGACAGACACATGGCTAACAAACATATGAAAAAATGCTCATTGCCCCTAATTATTAGAGAAATGCAAATCAAAACCACCCTGAAATGGTGAGTTTGGTCCACATCACAAAAATCTCAACACTGCAGATGCTGGCCTGGATGTGGAGAGAAAGGAACACTTTTACACTGCTGGTGGGACTGCAAACTAATACAACCTTTTTGGAAGGAAGTATGGAGACCCTCAAAGAATTCAAGCTAGACCTCCCATTTAATCCCGCAATCCCATTAGTCTACCCAGAAGGAAAAAAATCCTTTTACCATAAGGACAATTGCACTAGACTGTTTATCACAGCTCAATTTACAATAGCCAAAATGTGAAAATAGCCTAAATGTCCACCAACCCAGGAATGGATTAACAAACTGTGGTATATGTACACCATGGAATACTATTCAGCCATTAAAAAGATGGAGACTTTACATCCTTTGTATTAACCTGGATGGAAGTGGAACACATTATTCTTAGTAAAGCATCACAAGAATGGAGAAGCATGAATCCTATGTACTCAATTTTGATAATGAATGACCTAATACATGGTGGGGGGTGGGGGAAGGGGAGAGCAGAGAGATAAGGAGGGAGGGGGATGGGTGAAAGGAAGAGCAGAGGTGGGGTGGGAGAAGGGAAGAGCAGAGAGAGGGAAGGAGGGATGGGGTGGGGTCTCAGTGTGTGACATACCTTTTGGGGGCAAGACACAATTGTAAGAAGGACTTTACCCAACAGATGCAATCAGTGTAACCTGGTTTTCTTATACCTCAATGAATCTCCAACAATAAAAAAAAAAAAGAAAGGATACCCAATAACACAACTAAGACTGAAAAGTCATTTACAAAGTGCCAGGCGCTAAGCTATTTATATATACTGTTATAAAACTTCACTTTTTTTTTTTTTTTGAGACAGAGCCTCAAGCTGTCCCCGTGGGTAGAGTGCTATGGCATCACAGTTCACAGCAACCTCCAACTCCTGGGCTCAAGCGAGTCTCCTGCCTCAGCCTCCCAAGTAGCTGGGACCACAGGCGCCTGCCACAACGCCTGGCTATTTTTTTTTTTGTTGTTGCAGCTGTCATTGTTGTTCGGCAGGCCGGGCTGGATTTGAACTGGCCACCTTAGGTGTATGTGGCTGGTGCGTTAGCCACTTGAGCCACAGGCACCATGCCATAAAACTTCACTTATATTCACATATACACTTATATACATTTCATAATAACTGTGCAAGATAGGTACTGTTACCTCCATTTTACCCATGAGATAAATGACTAAAGAAATCAAGTAATTAACTCAAGGGATATAGCTTATATGTGGTAAGACCAGGATTCAAACCTGAGTCGGCCATGTGTAGGGCCTAATGTCCAATCGCTAGCCTGCACTGCCTCTCTGTAGGAACTGAGGTCAAGGATACCAGTGTGGTCTTGGAACTCAGGCTGGACCCCAATTAGTTATCATAGAACATAGATTTTCTGACTCTTACCCTGTGCTTCTTTCTTTTTTCATTTTTTACTGTGAAATATATCATACACAGACCATATTGGATGAACACACATACAGTTTTTGTTAAACTGTGTGGTATTGTTGATATTTGCTCGGATTTGACACATAACAATGGTAACTTCATGATTATTTAGTAGAATATATTCTAGCGTAATGAGCTAGCTTCATGTTAAATCGATCCCCCCTTGTATAAGCACCACCCAGCATAAAGACTGGAGCGTTGCTGTCTGTGTGCTCTTCCCTTTCCTCTCTGGGTGACACTACACTGACTTTTACGACAATCATTTCTTTTCTTTGTAGTTTAACAAGTGTGTATTAAGCTTAGTTCTGCTTATGTCTTCATATAAATGGATAGCATCCTGCTGATGTTTTTTTGTGACTTGCCTTTGACATTCGAGATCATGTTCGTGAGATTGATCCAGATTGATGCATGCAAGTATAGTTTTTGTTTGTGTTACTATTGTATAATATTCCATTTTGAGAATAAATCACAGTTTATTTGTTTATTCTGTTGTTGAAGAGCATCTCGGTTGTTTCTGGGTTTTAGCTAATTAGCCCAACACTTCTGTAAACATTCTTGCATGTGTCCTGCTGCACACGGAGGAACCTCTGTAAGTCTAGGGTATTTACTTGTGGTTAGTCTTACTGAGTGGAAGAAAAGCTAAACTGTTTATACCATCTCGCTCTGCACCTAGCAGGTGCCAAGTTTCCATTGCTCCATCTTCTCTTACATGTGGTATTATTAGACTTTAATATTTCTGCCCTCTAGGGATGTGTAATGGCACGTCACTGTCATTTTATTTTGTATTTCCCTGATTGTATTAAAGACGTTGAGCAATTTTTCACATCTGGATTGATGATTTGACTTTGCCCTTCAGGAAATGTTGTTTGTGTATTTTGCCTCTATTTTATTTTTACTATTTCTCTCTTTCTCTATCCGTAGGAATTCCACACATGTTTCTGCATAGTAGTCCTTTGTCAGTTATACGTGGTGCAAATATCTGCTCCCAGTTTGTGTCTCAGCTTCTCATTTTCTTTATGGTTTCTTTAGGTAAATAAATTAAGAAAATTGAATGTCTCAGGATAGTTAGTGCTTTTCATGTTTTGTTTTAGAAATCTTTCTCTAGACCAAAATCATGAAGATATTCTCCTACATTGCCTTTTAAAATCTTCATATTTTTGTCTTTAATACTGTTGGAATTGAATTTTGTGTGTGGCATCAGGTAGTGGGGGGAGGTTCAGTTGGCTCCAGTGTGATTGATTTTCAAAAATCCACCCTTTCCCACTGATCAGCCCTGACACCTCGGTTTTATGTCAGTTTCCTGTTGTTTTCTCCAGTGTGGGTGACCATCCTTGCCTCTTCAAATCTGAGAACAATGGAATATTAACTTTGGTTACCTATTTCTCCTCCTCCCTGCTTATTGTTTCCTTGTGGTTGTTTTACAGAGGAAGTGTTATGCAAATACTACAGTGTAATTAGTCTTATTTCTTAACTTCCCTCAGTTAGTTCTGGTCAGCCCTCCACCTTTCTAACCATTTGTAAGTCCCATGGATCCCACTTTCCCCAACTGGAGCCTTGTTCCAAGTCAGAGCTTGTGAACAGCGGAATCTGAGGCTTTGATACTTTGGGGCAAACAGGGGAATAATTCAAGTCACCACACAAATTACTTGGGCCTGCAGAAGTTGTATACTAACCTGGAAGCCAGAAGATCTGGGTCCTTTCTATAACTATTTTCTGTGCAGCCCGAGGCCAACCTCAGTTTTCTTATTTGTTGGATTACATGAGTTACAGTCTCTCTTTTCTTTTTAAAATTCAAATGGGACATTGTCACCATCTGTCTGTGTGACTAAATGTATCCAAACATCTTTGTGGTTTCCTTTTCCATAGCTCCAGTTTCTTTTAGACTGTCCAGAATGAGTGCTAAATAAACATCTGATTTCTTCCTGATTTGGGCAGAACAGCGATGGTGTACCTAAGAAGGAAATGGAAAGGCAGCCTCCTACTTGGCCAGAGTTGATGAGACGTTTATGAAAAAGGTTGAAGGGCCCATCCAGCCTGCCCCTGGTCACTAGGAAGCTCTGTGACAATACATGTACCTCTTCAAAACTATTTCCTTCACTAGCACATGAGGATGTCAGCAGCTACCTCATTACTTCATACACTTGGTAGGACAAGCACACCAGAAACTGTAGATATAAACAATAAAGTATTTTTAAAATGAAATTCTTTTGTAGACATTTACTAAGTGCCCACTCTGATCCTAACTAAACAAATGACCCACGATCCCAGCCTTCAAGGGGCTCACCTTCTAGAACTTTCACAGAGACAACATGGTGTCGTGGAAAGAATCCTGGAGTAGACGGGAGAAGCCTTGTTTCCTGGCAGTATGCTGTGTGGGAGCTTGGCCAAGTTTCCTCACTTCCCTGAATCTGAACTTTTTATTTGTAAAAGGAAGAATAAGACAGATAAACCAGAGGGTTGATAATATCTCTTTTAACGTTCTCTGATTCTGTGCCCTTAAACAAACCACAACTGTTCCTCATCTTTTCGGCCTCCTTCGTAGTCAGCTTGTAAAGGTCAAGTGAGATGTGGTGAAAGGATTTTGAAACCTTAAGAGGCTGCACAAATGGGATGTGTGCTTGTTATTGTCACCCCCCAAGCCCAGGTTTAAATGGGTTTGCGACTGGTTACCTGATTTGCGGGGCTTATTGCAAGATGAGAGTGGGGACCCCTGTTAAAAATTATTAAGACTTTCAGAATGGCAACAGCAGAGCATGTTAGGGCCCTGGGTGATTAAGTCACAGACCCATGAATCCAGGGTTTCCAGACTGAAATTTCCTAGGTGCTCAGCATTCCTGCTCACCTTGCATTTCTCAGGGGTTTATAGGATTGTGACGTCTCCTTCAGTCTTTACTCATCCGGTGTGATACACAAGGATCAGGCAAGTTATTATCCAGTGAGTGGGAAGTGAGGGAACTCACTGGACTGATAGTGCACCCAAAAGTAAGTAATCATAGTTGTGGAAATTTGGTCTACTCTACTGAGGGTCTACTCTACTGACTTGTTGATGTCAAAGTTCCGCCTTGATGGTTTTAAGCAGTTACTCGGACTTTCCCATGGGTGTCTCCTAACTTCTTACTCTGTTGCATTTTGTTCTCTACCCAGAACATGCCCAACAGCCACCCTTCCACCCCTGCACCAGCCCATCTTTGAAGGCTGCGCTCAGTTACCTCGGCCTTTCCTTTTACTTTAAACCTGGCGGGCTTCTTTTACTTACTTCAGCTTTCTGTTTGAACCTCAAGTGCTCAAGAATAATTCCTTTTAAATGTTCCTGCCAATTTCTTTGGATACTAAAGTAATTCTCAGTTCCAGAGATTGCCAACTTTTTCCCAGAACAGAGCTACTTTTGATTTTTATAAAATCTTAAGGCTGAAGGTTAGGGCATAGGGGGATTACCCATGTAATGCTTCAGTGCTTCAAAATGAGGAATAGCTGTGTAATAAAGACACCTGGCCAAAGATGAAATGAGTTGTTTAATAAGAGCCACATACTTATCACTGAATATTGTCTAACTAGGCTGTCAGAGGCATTGGAACATGGGGCAGGAGTTGGAGACAGGCAGTCATAAGGGCTTTCCAACACTGAAAATCCCGTGACTCCATATTAGTAAATTTACCAGCAGGTTGACTACTCTTCTGTTTCTTTGAAAGTCTCTTAAACACAAATGGGATCTTTTTTGGGGTGGAGGAATGTTCTAAAATTAGATTGTGGTGGTGGTTGCTCAACTGTATAAATTTACTAAAGATCATTGAACTATATACTTCAGACAAATGGTTTTATGGTATGTGAATTATACCTCAATAAATCTGTTTTATAGAAAGTTTCTTGAGATTACAACTGCTATATTTTTAAAACAATGTATTATTTTCCAGTATACCTTATACATGTTTAAAGTATGTGTTAAGCATTGAGGTACTTTTAAAAGGCCAGATATTCAATTAAGAAAGTAAATGTAACACCTGGAAGATTATCTAGAATATATTAAAATGATCCAAGCTTTTAACAAAAGGGATGCAAATCACCAAAAAAGCTGCTGCCCTATTTAAAAGAGTTTACGTTCTTCTTAGTGAAGTATGACAGGAGGGAAGAGCAAGGATCCAGTGTACTCAACGTTAATATGAAGTCAGTGGAAAAACTAATACATGCCCACACAAGAGAAAACTCAATTAAATTCAAGTTGGGGGAGGGAAAAGAGGAGAGGGAAGGCGAGAAGGGGATTGGTGTGTTCCCACCTAATGGGCACAATCTAAGGGCATATGGTGCAGTTCCTGGGGATAGGACACAACTGCAACAGAGACTTTGCCTAACAAATGCAAACGTTGTAATCTAATAGTTTGCACCCTCATATTAATCTGAAATTTAAAAAAAGATGACAAAATGCTATTTAATGAGTTTAAAATTTACATGCAGTAAAATTCATTCTTAGTGGTATATAGTTGTATGTGTTTTCACAAATACATATCGTCCTGTAAGCACCTTCACAATCAAGATACAGAACACTTCCATTATCCTCAAAAATGTCATTGTGCTGCCAATTTATAGTTAATCCCTTTCTCTACCTGCAAACTCTGGCAGCCAATTCTCCGTTTCTGTAGTTTTTCCTTTTCAAGGACATTGTATAATATACACATTTTGAAAAGGTTTTCAAACTTAAAACTTACCGATTTTCATTTTTGAATTATGAAAATAATGGTTATTTTGGGGTTGGGGAGATTTCCCTGCTGGTAACTAGTCAGATTGAGAAGAGCAAAGTAGCAGAGATGGGATGAAATTAGTCTGAATTCAGGCACCCTGATGGGATCACAGGTGGTTAGACCTAGAAGGGCTTTCAGAGTCACTTAGCTAACATTCTAATTGTAAATGTGAAGAAGCTGAGGTCCAAGGAAGATTGTCGCAAGCTTGCATAACTAGTTACAGAGCTGGTCTAACATTCAGTTTCCCAATAGTTAGTTTCAGTATGCTTCCTACTACTGTATGCCATGATTCTGTCAGTTTTGTCTGACTCTGCGTTCTAGCACAAATTCTGTCTCCTTGTGCTTTCTCTGTCACATCCTTCACTGCTGACGATCAAAATAATACTTGGTATTTATCACTAGTCCTGGAAAAAGGATGGTTTTTGAATTATCATTTCATTAAATTATTCCTAATTCTTTGCATCATGAAACCATATCTCATTCACTACTGGTTAGTGGAGGGGTGTTCATTCTGCTTATAGGCAAAATGCCCAAGAGAAAATACACCATTCAGAATCAAGTCATTTTTAAAAGGCAAGAACTGGAAAGGCTATTAGAGACCATCTGAGATGGTTTCGAGGCCTTCTTAGGCATTTCCACAGTCCCCAGCTGGAGCATCTCAATAAAGTGACAAAGAAAGGTCTGAGCATTATCTGTGCTATCTGCTTGAATGAAACCATATACTAACATTTTGATTCTTCCTGAAGGGCTTTCTGTAATGCTTATTGTAGTGCTGATATGCTGATGATGAATTCAGACTTTGCATGTTTGAAAAAGTCTTTATTCACCTTTGTTTTTGAAGGTTATTTTAAGTAGGTATAGAATTCTAGGTTGGCAGTTTATCCCTCCTTGCTTTCAAGATGTTGCTCCCCGGGCTTCTGGTTTGTCTTAGGTCCAGTGAGAAGTCTGCTTTCATTCTTAGCTTTCTTCTGTACATACTGGTTTTTTTTTTCTCTGCTTTTAAGTTTTTCTTTTTATCACTAGTTTTAAGCAATTTGATTATGATGTGGGCTTGGCATAGTTTTCTTAAATTTCTTGTGGTTGGGATTTGTTGAATTTCTTGGACATATGGGTTTATAGTTTCATCAAATTTAAAAAATTTGGCCCTTATTTCAATTTTTCCTCCTAACTCTTCCCTGGACTCCAATTACATATATGTTAGTCTATCTGAAGTTGCCTTATAGATCAATGATCCTTAGTTATTTTATTTTTAGCATTTTCTCTATGCTTTATTTTGGATGTTTTCTATTGCTATGTCTTCAAGGTCACTAACCTTTTTTTTTTTTTATTGAATGGTAACTATGTACATTAATGCACTTCTGGGGTACAGTGTGGGGTTTTCATACACAATCTGAAACACTTCCATCAAACTGGTTAACATAGCCTTCATGTCATTTTCTTAATGTTTAAAACATTCACATTCTACTCTTAGAAAGATTCACTTGTACCCTTGTCACTAACCTTTTCTTATGCAGTGCCTAATCAGCTCTTAATTCCATCCAGTGCATTTTTTTTTTTTTTTGGCTTCGGCCTTTTTTTTTTTTTTTTTTTTTTTTAATGTCTATTCAATTTGGGCCTGTTTTATTTTTCTATGTCTCTCCTTAATATGATCACATTTCCTTCTACTTTCTAACACTTATAAGATGTATTTAGAATAGCTGTCTTAATGTTCTTTTCTACTAATTCTATCATCTGTGTCACTTTTGGTTATATTTCTAGTGATTTGTTTTTTTCCTCCTTAGGGCTCATATTTTCCTGTTTCTTTGCATGTCTGATAATTTTTTATTGAATTCCAGATATTATAAAATTTAGGTTATTGGAATTGTTTGTATTCCTTTCAATATTTTTGAGTTGTGTGCACAGTTAATTTACTTGGAAACTACTTGATATTTTGAGGTTTGTTTTAAAGTTTTATTAGGTGAGATTAAAGACAGAACTCTTTATTTCTTTGTATATATTATATTTCCATCTGGAACCTTTTTATTTTGGCCTTAAGAAATTTCTTTTATCCTTTCCTCTAGACTGTGGAAAACCCCCTTTTTAAAATATTTCATGTAATGTAGGTCTTCATGTCATTTTTATATTTATATTTCTTAAAACATCTTTATATTCCTTAAAATGTCTATTTTTTTTAAAGAGTTTTTATTTATTTATTTATTTTTGCAGTTTTTGGCCAGGGCTGGGCTTGAACCCACCACCTTCGGCTTATGGGTCAGCACCTTACTCCTTTGAGCCGTAGGCGCTGGCCAAAATGTCTTTGTTCTAATGGTGAACTGATCATATAAACAACGCTGAAACTCAGCTCAGACTGACAATCAGGACATTTTACACCTCATTCAGGAAATGAGTATAATTGTGATAGATGTGTTACTTAGTTTAATGTAAGCATTTCACATTGTATATTGAAGCAGTACCCTGAACCCTATAAATGCATCAATGTACAAAGTTATGATTTAATAAAAAAAAAAAATAATAAAATAAAAATGAATATACCTCATTCAGGGGTCAGTGTCATGTAGCAAACCAACTCAGTACATTCAGTGCCTGCTGGAATTAATACAACCAATAATAGCAAAAAGAAATTTGAAAATAGACACTTATAAACTGGAAAAATATCATGCACCCAGCAAATAATATAATGGCAGATGTGTAAGATCTCCCTTTATTTAAAAATAACACAATTTGGAAAAAATTTAAAATACTTAAATAAATGAAAAGACAGATCTTGCTCATGCCTTAGAGAGTCATTATCATAAAGAAGCTGTTTTTGCCCAGGATAATAAATAAATCTATTTTAATTTCAATAAACAAATTTGCCTTCCTTTCTTAAGGTTATTTTCTCTGGATAGAATTCCAGATTAATTTTTTTTCTTTAAACACATTAAAGATTTTATTTGTCTTCTGGTTTTCAAGTTTTTTTTTTTATTAGAATTCTTCAACAATTTTAATCTCTTTTCTCCTATATGTAATGTTCCTTTTTTCTCTGGCTGCTTTTAAGATTTTCTTTTTATCAATGATTTTCAGCAATACAGTAATGATATTACTTGATGTAGTTTTATATTTATCTTATTTGTGGTTCATTGAGCTTCTCGGATATTTGTGTTTATAGCAATTGAAATATTTTAAGTCAGTCTTCCCTCAAGTATTTTTCTGCTACCTCTTCTGATAACATTTATGTTATACTGTTTTAATAGTACTGCTCTTTGCTGAGCCATTGTCTCTCTCCCTCTCTCTTTTTTTTTTTTTTTAGTTTTTTTCCTATCCTTCATTTTGGGTAGTTTCTGTTGAATGTACTCAAGTTCATGGATTACATCTTCCATACTTGTTAAGCTTAGCCTATGAATTATCATATCAGATGTATTTTTTGACCCTACAATTTCCATTTGGTTCTTTTCTGTTATCTTCTAAGAAAAGATAACAGAAAAGAATCAAATGCAACTAAAAAGTTAAAAAATTTCCCTACAATTTCCATTTGATTCTTTTCAGTTGTCTTCTATGAAAAGATAATGCAACTAAAAAGTTAAAATGCAACTAAAAAGTTAAAAAAATTTAGGTTAGTTTAGGTTTGTAAACTCAGTATTTAAAAGGGACTTTGAGTAGCCATGAAATTATACCACGCAGATCTTTTGTTGCTGGAGGTTAACTGATTGATGATTCCAGCAGCTGTTCTCTGAAACAACCATTGTGTTTGCACTGAAGCCAGCCTTTTAATGGGCTGCTCCTAGCCAATGATTGAATGTGGCACAAATTCTAATGCATGCCTTTTCCTGCAACATGCAGACTTCTCTGATGGGTGACTTTGGTTTGAGGACTCCCCATCAGCCTGGCTGCAACGTTCTTAACAACACAACAGTCTGAGCCTCTACCTAACCAATTCTTTTCCTCTCTTTTTTCCACCACTAGAGGTCATATCTACATCATGGACTAAAGAGCCCCTCCACCTTCCTACAGCTGGGTATTCTTTTTCCTTCATAGGCTTCTTTCCCACTAAATCTTTGGCATCTGACTCTTGGAGGATCTGAACTAATATATTTATTATTGTCATTATTTTTTTAATTTCAAGTCAGTATAGAATTCCATTCAAATAAAAGGTTTCATGCCTATACACTGTTGGTGGGAATGTAAATTAGTATAACCACTTTGGAAAACAGTATAGAGATTCTTCAAAGAACTCAAAGTAGACCTACCATTCTATCTAGCAGTTTCATTACCAGCTATCTCCCTAAGGGAAAAGAAGTCATTATATCAAAAAGACACCGATACCTGAATGTTTATTGTAGCGCAATTTATAGTTGCAAAGACATAGAATCAACTTAAGAGTGAATAAAGAAAATATGGTGTATATATACACACTATGAAGTACTATTCAGCTATAAAAAATGAATGAAATAATCTCTTTTGAAGCAACTTGGATGGAACTGGAGACCATTATCCTAAGTGAAGTATTGCAGGAATGGAAAAACAAATACCACATGTTCTCATTTATGAAAGCTAAACCATGGCCATATATGGACTTAAAGTGATATAATAGATATTGGAAACTAGGAAAAGAGGAGGGTGGGAAGAAGATTAGGGGATAAAAAGTTACCAATTTGGTATAGTGGTGACAGGTACCCTAAAAGTCCTGACTTCACCATCTTACAATTCATCCATATAACAGAAAACAGTTGTACCCCCTAAATTTATTGAAATAAAAAAGAATAAAGGCTAATAAATGAAAAAGTTCCAGATCTAGAAGCATTTGAGGACTGGTGATCTGTATTTCATCATTTAGCACTTTAGAGACTAAAGCTCTTTTGGGTATGGAGTTTACAAACCTAAACTAGTGTAAATTATGGCAATAGTAAAGTCATACAGTCTTTTTCTTTTTTCGAGGAACCTGAGGCCCTGGACCCAAATTCAAAAATCCCAGTGTCCTAGTACTGACTATTACTACTTTGTTTTTAGTACACAACAACCCACTTAACTTCTCCAAACTTATTATTATTATTATTATTTTTTTGAGACAGAGCCTCAAGCTATCCCCCTGGGTAGAGTGCCATGGCATCACGCTCACAGCAACCTCCAACTCCTGGGCTCAAGCGAGTCTCCTGCCTCAGCCTCCCAAGTAGCTGGGACCACAGGCGCCTGCCACAACGCTTGGCCATTTTTTGGTTGCAGCCATCATTGTTGTTTAGCGGGCCCGGGCTGGGGATTCGAACCCACCACCTTAGGTGTATGTGGCTGGTGCCTTAGCCACTTGAGCCACAGGTGCCAAGCCAACTTCTCCAAACTTATTAAAGTTGTTGGGCTAGTTCATTTCTACAGGTGTTTTAACTCTAAAATGTAATTTTACAGGTGAGAAAACTGAAGTTATTTACCTAATTATCTAAAAATCTGTTAGAGAAAGAATGTATGGATTGGATCTTTTTTTTTCTCTAATAGCCAACAAGTTGCTCAAGATTTTTTCCTGTATCGAACTGTCTTTAGAAAAATACTCTGATAAACCACTCATGGTAAAAGATGAGGTCATGGATTTCAGGATTTTGGGAACCAATGTAGTTTAAGAAAAAGTGGCTGATTTGTTCTCCATAATGTTAACCAGTTGGATGAAAGTATTTCAAATTGGATATAGAAACAGCACACTGTACCCCATGATAGTATTAATGTACACAGCTATGATTTAATAAAAAAAAAAAGAAAGGGAAGGAATTTGGTTTTGGTCCTAGGAAGGAACAGAAAAGGAAGGAAGAAAGGGAAAAAGAGAAAGGTAGAGGAGCAAAGCCATTAAAAGAGCCTTAAACCTACATAGAGGGAAAATTCCTGGGAGTGGAATGGGGTAGAATGGAAGCTATTTGTCCTATGTATTAATTAGGTTTAATTTTGAAGGTGACACAAACCCAGTTCAAAGAAGCTCATATGAAAAACCAATCTTAGTGTTTGGAAAGATTCCAGGATAATTTGCAGCATTTAAGGAACAAGTATAGAAACTAGAACTACAGAAACTTGAATTAACATTGGGGAATCTTTCTTTCTCTCCCTTCCTCCCTCTCTCCTTTCTTTTCCTGTCTCTCTCATTTCTGCCTTTCTCATTTCTCTTTTCACATTGACTTACTGCAGGCAAGACTTCGTCATATGGCAGGAAATACAGTTACCACCAGACCCAGCTCAGCAACCACAGAGAGAGAGAACTTTTTTGGTGCAAGTATCCATATAACAATCCCAAGGACCTGTTATAATTGGCTCTGCTTGGATTACACGTTCATCCCTTGAGCCAGCCATCAATACCAGGGAAACAGAGCACTGTGATTGTCCTACATAAGTCAGGTGCCTCCATTTTTGTGTGGTGGGAAGTGCTGATTACAAAAAGAAAGGGAGTGGAGGCTGGGCGCCTATAGCTCAACCGGCTAAGGCACCAGCCATGTACACCTAAGGTGGCGGGTTCGAATCCAGCCCGGACCTGCCAAACAACAATGACGGCTGCAACCAAAAAATAGCCGGGCGTTGTGGCGGGTGCCTGTGGTCCCAGCTACTTGGGTGGCAGAGGCAGGAGACTCGCTTGAGCTCAGGAGTTGGAGGTTGCTGTGAGCTGTAATGCCACGACACTCTACCCAGGGGGACAGCTTGAGGCTCTGTCTCAAAGAAAAAAAAAAAAAAAGAAAGGGAGTGGAAATGCTTGCTGGAGAGATAAAAATAGTTGTTATCTTGTGTTTTTCATTGTAAAGCAACCCCCTTTCCAGAAACCTCCAGTATAATCAGAATGTTCTGTCTACACAGTGATCTTGTGTAAATGGGTTATTTTTTAGGTGGAAATTATGGAAAAGATCCTGGACCTTGCCTAGGGTTAAAGTAGTAAAGAATAATGAAAAACACACAGGTGGTTGAATAATCTGTCAACTAAACTAATTGAGCATAATCAGAAATTTGGAGCCAGAAATGTCAATGAGAGCCATGCCAGAAAGAGGGTATTGGACCACCACAGGATGTGGAGTAGAGGTTTGAGCACACCTCGTGTGCTGCTGTGACCTGGACTGGGGCTGATCTACAATTGCTAGTTATTTTTCCCATGGGTTATAATTAATTTTTTAATTCCTTAACATTTTTTAATTTTAAATCATTATGAGTACATATGATAGTATATCATTATAGAGTACATGTGATGTTTTGATATAGACATACAATGTGATTTAATCAAATCAAGGTAATTGGGGAATCCATCATCTCAGGCATGTAACATTTCTTTGTGTTAGGAACATTCCACTTCTACACTTAGTTATTTTAAGTATACTTTAACTTATTGTTGATTTTAGTTACTTTGCTATGCTTTCAAATATCATTCATTTTATCTATCTATATACCTAACTACATTTTTGCATCCATTAACCACCCCCACTTTGTAAGGATTTTTTTGAGACAGAATCTCACTTTTTCGCCCTCAGTAGAGTGCCATGGCAGTGTCACACTGCTCACAGCAACCTCCAGCTCTTGGGCTTAGGTGATTCTCTTGCCTTAGCCTCCCGAGCGGCTAGGACTACAGGTGCTCACCACAACGCCCGGCTATTGTTGCGGTTTGGCCGAGGCCAGGTTTGAACCCGCCACCCTCTGTATATGGGGCCAGCACTTTACTCACTGAGCCACAGGTGCCACCCATGTAACCATCCCCACTTTATCCTTCTGTGCTTACTCTCCTTCCCAGCCTCTGGTAACTATCATTCTACCCTCTGTCTCCATGAGACCAATTGTTTTAAACATTTGGCTCCAGATATGAGTGAGAACATGTGAGATTTGTCTTTCTTTGCTTGGCTTATTTCACCTAACATAATGTTCTCCAGTTCCACCTGTGTTGTTGCAAATGGCAGAATTTCAGTTCTTTTGGGGGCTAAATAATATTCCATTTTGTACACGTACCACTATTTCTTTATCCATTCTTCCAGTGATGGACACTTAGGTTGATTCTATATCTTGGCTGTTGTGATACAATAAATATGGGATCTTTTCGATATACTGAATCCCCATCCTTTGGATAGATACTTAGCAATGTGATTGCTGGGTCCTATGGTAGTTCCATTTTTAGTTTTTTGAGGAACTTCCATACTGTTCTCCATAGTGGTTGCACTAATTTACATTCCCACCAACAGTATACTAGTGTCCCCTTTCTCTACATTCTCACTGGCTTTCATTATTGCTTGTCTTTTAAAAAAAAAGCCATTTTAAGTGGGATGAGATGATATCTTGTAGTTTTGATTTGCATTTCTCTGATGATTAATGATGTTGAACATTTTTTCATATATCTATTGGCCATTGGTATGTCTTCTTTTGAGAAAAGTCTATTCAGAACATTTGTGTATTTTTTAATCAGATTATTGGATTTCATGGGGTATATTTCTTTCTGCTGGGAACTTTTAGCTATAATTCCTGTGATGTGGGTGATGCTTCTTGTTTGACTGGTTGGTTTTAATTTCAATCTTCGTTGCTCATGAGCTTTACAGAGGGGGGAATCTCTGTAAGTCATGAGCTTTTGAACTGCCTTGGGGCCAGCTCCACCTTGGAAAGCCTGCGTCTGGGCTGGGGGGACAGTCAACATTCTTGTCCCAACATCTGTGGGTGGTCAGTCCTCTTTCTTTTTCTGCTCTGTGTCCTCAGGCACAACTTCTCTTCATAGACCTTATATACCCCAAACTCCAGAGGACACGTGTCACTCTGAATGATCTCATTTATGGTTCTGTTGAAACCTGTCCAATTCCCCTGCAGTGAGGGGAAAAGGAGTAGAACACAGTATTCCAACAACTCTTTCCAGAGAAAATCCTCTCCTCCTTCTCTTCAACTTTAAGCCCTGATGTAGGTGATGTGCTAAGAGGCACAAAACAAGTTTTTGGTCATCTCCTTCATAAATTCCTGAAAAAGTAGGCAAGCTTTGAGATGTGGGGAGAGCTTAGCATCTATTGTTTTGTTTTTGACTTTTGGAGTCACAGCTCAAACTAAACAAGAAAAAATAGCATTTTAAATTCCTTTTACACATGCGTTATCTCACTTAACTATGTAGGTATGTTGGTCCCATTTTACACATGGGGAAACTGAGGCGTAGCGAGGTTAAGTGATTTGTCCAAGGTCACATAGACAGTGAGAGGGACAAAATATGTACCCAGATTTTTCTGACTCCGAAATGTGTGCTCTTTTCTCTTTAAAATTGTTAAGTGATTACTAGGGAGGCCTCAAGTCTGTGGTTACTGCTCTGAGCTGGCATGGGGAGTCTTGTTTGAGTGCTGGTGCTTCTGACTCACTGTTGTGTTTAGTCCAGTTACCTTTGTGCCTAAAATTTCCTTTTGTAGGCTGTGGAACATAAAAATGCTTTAAAAAAGCCCTTCTTCCCAACAGAACTACATTGATGATGATGAGCTTTGCTGGGGGTGGGAGAGAGAGGAAAAAAACAGTAAAACTAAAAAAGATTCTTTTTTTTTTAAAGACAGGGTCTCACTCTGTCACCCAGGCTAGAGTGCAGTGACATGACCATAGCAGCCTCCAATCCTGGGCCCAAGCAATCCTTTTGCCACAGCCCTCCAAAGAACTGGGACTACAGATGCATGCCATCATGCCAGGAAAATTTTGTTTTCATTTTTTGGAGAGAGCAGGTCTTGTTATATTACCCATGCTTGTCTCAAAGTCTTGGGCTCAAGTGATCCTCTGGCCTCAGCCTCCCAAAGTGCTGCAGCTGGCCACAGAACTAAGATTTCTTTTCTTTTCTGTTTTTTTTTGTTTTGAGCCTCAAGCTGTCCCCCTGGGTAGAGTGCCATGGCATCACAGCTCACAGCAACCTCCGACTCCTCAGCTCAAGCGAGTCTCTTGCCTCTTCCTCCCAAGTGGCTGGGACCACAGGCACCTGCCACAACGCCCGGCTATTATTTTTGTTGTTGTTGCAGACATCATTGTTGTTTGGCAGACCTGAGCTGGATTCGAACCTGCCACCTTAGGTGTATGTGGCTGGTGCCTTAGCCACTTGAGCCACAGACGCCGAGCCAGAACTAAGATTTCTTGAGCATCTACTATTACGTGCCAGGCAGGCTCTGTGATAGATTTTTTATTTAATTTAATCAAAGTGGAAAATATTTAGCAACTGGTCCAGCACAGACACTGATCAGCACGCTGGTGCTGTGAAAGGAGGCTGAGCAACTCACATCTGCCTAGTGGCCAGTGAGCCGGGGCCAGGATTCACGCTCAGGGCTGGGCTGTCCCAAGACAAAGTTTCTCCTCTTTCAAGCTATTTGAGCACTTCAAAAGAAAGCAGCCATACTTAGGACAAGGGTAAACTAGACTAAGAAGTTTCATTTTTCTGGTTCCCCTTCAAAGGAAGCCTGTTTTGCTTCTTTCTCTTATCTGTCCCTTTCTCATGCCATTGGTGGACTCACAGCAGTTTAGTTCTGAGCTTCAAAACCGTATGTTCAAAACCTTATTTCCTGTTCATGTGGTAGCACTCCCCAATCAAGATACACTGAAAGCACTGAAAGGAACAACCCTCTGCTTCCCCCTCCAAAAGAAAAGAAGCAAGAAGGACAGGAGGGGAAGGAGGAAGATTATGAAGGAAAGAAAAAAAGAAAAGAAAAGAAAGAAAAGCAAGGAGAACAGCAGGATTCGGATGAGGGCACATTTAACCAGATGGGCTCACTGGTTTGGAACGTTGGCAAATTTAGAAGTCATTTCTGGCTCCCTAACAGCCTTCAGCATCACATTGCATAACAGCCCCCAATATACTCACCCAATGCAGAGCCGTGGTAATCATGACCGGGAGGGGGTGGGGGTGAAAGGCAGACTGACAATTACTTGTGGAAAAACTCAGGACAAACAGGAAGAATTAAAAAAGGAAATGACTCACAAACAATGGAAGGGGACCCTCCTCTCACTTTTAGCATCCCCACAGAGGGGAGTGTTTCCATTTGCATTGTTTTCAGAAGTTTTCCTTCGACAACTCAAACCCTCCTAACTCCCTTCTATGAGGGGGAGTCAGTGTTTCCGAGGCCACAGCAAACTTCCCTTCCTCTCCTTTCACCCTGACTTCTCATGAGCCATCTCAATATTGAATATTGTGTTCCGTATTTGCTATTGAAGAAAGCAGAGCATTACTCAAAGACTTGTAAATGAATTATTTTAAAACACCTTAGCACCCTTTGCAAGGTTGGTAAAATTGATCTGAGGAGTAGAAGGCTCTTGGAGTGGTGGGGAACCTGTAGCCTCAAGGCCATGCCTGCAGCCCCTTCACTGAATCCAAACTTCACAGAGCGAATCCCTCTTTTGAAAGGATTTGTTTTGTAAAATGTGGATTTGGTCAAAAGGTCACATTCAAGGATCCAGAAGGCCACTTGTGGCCCCAGCGCTTCAGGTTCTCTACCATGGTGGGTGTGATTTCTTTTGTTCAGATTGAGGCCCCCGAGCTTCTTCTGAAAAGGGTGCGACAGTGACTAGGAAGAGTTTAAATTTATCTGTATGGTAGAGTGACAGATGTGTTTCAGTTTCTACCTGGGAGGTGGGGGCGTTATGCTGGCAATGGGTGACTACCACCTCTTCAGTAACAACAACTCCAGCCAGCAAACAAAACCCCAGAAAACTCTGCTTTGCAGCACTGACCCACTTCTGTGGCAGCATTTCCATCAGGTCACGGAGTTAGGAAAGGCTGTGTGCTACTACTACACAGTATTTCCACTCTACAGGTACCACAGATGTAAATAACCTCAAGAGCAGAGAGTAGGAAAGTGCAGTAAGATAATTAGAAAGTGGTGCATGTGAGTACTTACTACTTTTACAGTATGTCATTTATTTAAATGTAAACTTGTTTATTTTGGTTTTTAACAATGGTTAGGTTTAACAACTAGCTTATAGAAATCCTGAAATTGCAGCAGTTGATTCACGTGAGCCTGTATGAATAGCTTCCCACACACTACCAGCTTTAGGGGGCTGGAAGGTGGGGAGGAGAGTGAGGCTGAGTGTGGGCTCCCAGGAAGGGTACATGCTGGAATCTAAGGAAAATCAAATCCACTAAGAAAATCCCTATGGAGGGATAGCCAAGGGACTTTGAAGACAGTGACTTGAAGGACTTGATTTAAATTTATTTCCCATTCTGTACTGTGCTGTAGACTCCCGCTCTTATCCTCCAATCTTCAAGTAAAAGTGGAATAAGCTGGACCTGGTGGTGAGCACCTATAATCCCAATTACTGGAGAGGCTGAGGAGGGAGGAATCACTTGAGCCCAGGAGTTGGAGGCTGCAGTACTGATGCCACTTCACTTTAGCTTGGGCAAGAGTAAGATCCTGTTTATAATAAATAAGTAAATAAAAATGATAAATAAAAGAACACACTTGGGTTGGAGTCCTTGGAGGGACAGAGTCCACGCTTATGATGAAGTTGCGTCAAGAGAACACAGTCATATAATAAGGTGGGATGACAACTGGGCTTGAGAATTCCCTAGGAGCAGCACTGTGGAGTGAGATGCTCCCTTCGGACCCATCCAGCACTCCTGAGAAATGATTTCTAACTGAGTGGGTGAAGGAGAATGGAGGTATTTCTTTTTAGATGTTAAAGGAAAGGGTGAACCCAGAAGGCTAAAGACCTGAAATATTTAGTTTGATAATTATTTTCTTCTGCTATTGAGCAAATGAAGAGATGTTCTAATTTAGGGAGGTCACTTGTCCATTCTCATTTCTGCTCTGGCAATGGGGATGATGTGGAAATATGTACAAAAAACCAAAGACCTAAAACTTATGCCAGTAAAATTATTACAGAAATTACCCTAGATTCTGTAAACTTTAGACAGTCAGATTACCTGACCAGGAGAGACAGTAAGTAAAGAAGAGTTAATTTGCTAAAATGGCCCCATCATGCCTTTGTCCTACAGCCCTATAGGAGAGGTGCTTGGATCATCTTTTAGAGCCTAATTTTTTTTTTTTTTTTTTT
>NW_003852486.1:419338-425644 GCF_000181295.1 Otolemur garnettii | reverse complement strand
TGGGCTGGAGTACAGTGGTGCCATCATAGTTGGCTGCAACCTCCAACTCCTGGACCCAAGCAATTCTCCTGTCTTAACCTTGTGAGTAGCTGGGATCATCTTTTAGAGCCCTAATTTTTTTTTTTTTTTTTTTGAGATAGAGTCTTGTTCTGCTACCTGGGCTGGAGTACAGTGGTGCCATCATAGTTGGCTGCAACCTCCAACTCCTGGACCCAAGCAATTCTCCTGTCTTAACCTTGTGAGTAGCTGGGACTACAGGTGTGTGCTCCTATGCCTGGCTAATTTCTTTATTTTTTTTTTTTTGCTGAGACAGGGTCTCAATCTTGCTTAGGCTGGTCTTGAACTCCTGGTCTCAAATAATCCTCCCATGTCAGCCTACCAGAGAGCTAGGATTACAGGTGTGAGCCACCATGCCCAGTCACCAACATTTAATTCATACAGAATCAAAGGTAATTTATTTTCAGACCATAGCAAAAATGAAGTAGCAGGTTACAAAGTGCTGGGCTTATAAGAGGCAAGCTTGGCCGGCCACGGTGGCTCATGCCTGTAATCCCAGCACTCTGGGAGGCCAAGGCTGGTGGATTGCCTGAGCTCAGGAGTTTGAAAACAGCCATTTCTAAAAACAGCTGAGACCCCTTTTCTAAAAATAGCTGGGTGTTGTGGTGGGCGCCTATAGTCCCAGCTACTTGGGAGGCTGAGGCAAGAGGATTGAGCCCAAGAGTTTGAGGTTGCTGTGAGCTATGATGCCACAGCACTCTATCGAGGGTGACAAAATGAGACTCTGTCTCAGGTGGTGGGGTGGGAGGAAGAGGCAAGCTCTATTACAAAAGAGGTAGCTATTGTCCTGATAGAGAAGGAGATTAGGAGAAAACCTAATGAAGTACTGTAATTAATAGTTATGGTGACAAACATGATCCATCAAGAAATGGTGAAATTATAGTTACTATCATCTATTTAAGAAGGAAGATGCTATTTAAACATTTTAGACAGAGTTTCATTAAAAGTTTATCTAAAAAAATGCATTAATATGAATCACTTTGTTACTTAAGGATGCCTGGTAAATGCAAATTTATTGTCCAATTTTCACATTTGAGTTTTAAAGAACTATCTGTAAACAGCTTCCTAATTTATCAGTCATTTGAATATTAGCAAGAAGTCTAAAATTTACCTCTGGCTACACTTTTCCACTTAATTGTTCTTTCTTCTCATTCTGAACTTATTTACAGCTATACTCATAAATTCTTCCAAACCAACTTTCTATCCATGGTACCAGGTTTCTGTTTTTGTATAACAATCACTAATCCTGGGGCCTTGGAGTCATTCTTGAATAGCTTTCCTATTTCCCAGGTGAAATCAGTTTTAAAGTTCTGTTTCCTTGCTTGTTCTGTCCCTTTGTTTTTATTTTCCTGGTTAACCCCCTTATCACCTTACACCTAAGTTATGCATAGCTCTGTAGTTGTGATCATTTCCTGGGCTCTTTCTCCAGACCGTCTTATAAACTGTCATTACATGAGGCTTTGGAAACCCACTTCTTCCTGCTGATGGAAAGCATGGACTTTGCTTTTTGACCTTGATTCTAGTCCTAGCTCTCCCTTTTTCTATTGTTAAACTTGGGCAAATAATTTAGCTTTTAAACCTCTATTTATTCAACTGCAAAATGGAAATGATAATAGTGCCTACACCATAGCATTATTGTGAAGATAAAATGAGATAATTATTTTTGTATTTGGTATGATTTAATTTCTTCTTATATTCTTCTATATTTTCCAGATTCTGTTTTATGATCATGCATTACCTTAAAAAACTTAATTAACTTTTTTTTTTTGAGACAGTCTCACTCACTCTGTTGTTCTAGGGTACAATGTCATGACCTCAGCCTAGCTAACAGCAGCCTCAACTCCTGGACGTAAGGGATCCTCCTGCCTCAGCCTCCCAAGTAGCTGGGACTATAGACACCCATCACAATGCCTGGCTAATTTTTTCTATTTTTAGTAGAAATAGGGTCTTGCTCTTACTAAGGCTGGTCTCAAATTCCTGAGCTCAAGGTATCCTCCTGCCTCAGCCTCCCAGAGTTCTACAACTACAGGTCTGAGTCACCCATAGCACCCAGCTTAATTAACTTATTTTTGACACAATAATTATACACATTTATGGAGTACATAGTGATGTCACTATTCATGTAATGCATAGCAATCATATCAGGGTAAGTAGCATGTTTGTCATCTCAAGCATTTATCTTTTTTTTTTGTGTTGGGGACATTCAATATATTCCTTCTAGCTATTTGAAACTATATTACCGTTAACTCTAGTCATCCTGTAGTGACACTAGAGCTTATTCCTCCTATCTAGCTGTAATTTTGTGTCCTTTAACAAATCTCGCTCCATCCCCCTTTTCCCTATTCTTCCATCCTTCATTATTCTCTACTCTATTTTTTACTTCTATGAGCTGTACTTTTTAAAGTTTTCAATTGTGAGTGAGAACATGCGGTGTTTACCTTTCTGTTACTGGCTTATTTCACTTAACTTGATGTCCTCTGGTTCCATCTGTGGCAAATGACAGGATTTCATTTTTTATGACTAAGTAGTATTCCATTATGTATCTATACCATATTTTCATTATCCATTTATCTGTCGGACGCTTAGGTTGATCTCATATCTCGGCTGTTGTGAATAATGCTGCAATAAATGTCGGGGTGCAGATGTCTCTTTGATGTAATGATTTCCTTTCCTTTGGATAAATGCCCAGAGGTGGGATTGCTGGATCACATGGCAGTTCTACTGTTTTTGGAGGAAGCTCCATACTGTTCTCCATAGTGGATACAGTAGTTTACATTACCGTCAACAGTGTATAAGAGTTTCCACTTCTCTGCATCCTCATCTGCATTTATTATTTCTTGTTTTTTTTTTTTTTTTTGGTAATAGTCATCTAAACTGGGTTGAAACTTCACTGGGGTTTTGATTTGCATTTCCCTGATGGTTAGTGATAATTAATGATGATTTGCATTCCCCTGGTGGTCAGAATATACTCATGTATTTCTTGGCCACTTGCATGTCTTCTTTTGAGAAATGTCTGTTGATATCATATGCCTGTTTTTAAAATGTATTGTTTGTTTTTCTGCTGTTGAGATAGTTACATTCCTTGAATATTCTGGATATTAATCTCTTGTCAGAAAAATAATTTTGCAAATATTTTCTCCCGTTCTGTGGGCTGTCTTTTCACTTTGCTGATTGTAAGCATTTCCCCTGCATTTCCTTTTAGTAGTTTTATAGTTTCAGGCCTTACATTTAGGTCTTTGGTTTTGGTCATTTTGAGTTAGTTTTTGTGTAGAATGAGAGGTGGGGGTCTGGTTTCTTCTTCTGCATATGAATATTCAGTTTTTCCACTACTATTTATAGAGAGACTATCTTTTTCCTAATGAGTGATCATGCCACCTTTGTCAAAAATCAGTTGCCCACATGAGAGAAAAATTCAAATCAATTCAAGATGGGGGGTGAGGGAATAAGGGAGCAGGGAGAGGGGAGGAGAGAGGGGCATGGGCACTTAATGGGCACAATGTTAGGGTGTATGCCACACTCTTGGCAGTGAGATACAACTATAGGATGGACTCTACATAACAAATGCAAACATTGTAACCCAATTCTTTGTACCCTAAAACTAACCTGATACAATAATAAAAAAAATTTTAAAGAAAGAAAAAAATAAACAATAAAGGTATCTACACATGGGGGAAAAATCAGTTGTCTATAAATGCATAGATTAATTTCTGGGGTCTGTATTCTGCTACATTGGTCTACGTGTCTGTTTTTATGCAAATACCATACTGTTTTGGTTATGATAGCTTTGTAGTATATTTTGAAGTCTAGTAGTGTGATGCCTCCAGCTTTGTTCTTTTTGTTCAGGATTGCTTTGACTATTTAGGGTCTTTTGTGTTTGGTGTTTTTTTTAGAGACAGAGTTTCACTTTGTTGCCCGTGGTAGAGTGCTGTGGTGTCACAGCTCACAGCAACCTCCAGCTCTTGGGCTTAGGTGATTCTCTTGCCTCAGCTGGGACTACAGGCACCTGCCACAATGCCCGGCTATTTTTTGTTGCAGTTTGACCGGGGCTGAATTCAAACACACCAACCTCAGTATATGGAGCAGGTGCCCTACTCACTGAGCCACAGGTGCTACCCTCTTTTGTGGTTTTATACAAATTTTAAGATTTAAAAAAAAAGTGAAGGATATCATTGGTATTTTGATAGAGATTGCATTGACTCTGTTGATTGTTTTGGATAGTATTGTCATTTTTAACAATAATTAATTTTTCCAATCCATAAACATGGGATACCTTTCCATTTGTTTATATTCTCTTCAGTTTTTTTCATTGATGTTTTCTAGTTTTCCTTGAAGAGGTCTTTCATCTTTTTGGTTAAATGTATTCCTAGCATTGTTGTTGTTATTATTTTGTGGCTATTGTAAATGTCATCACCTTCTTGAGTTCTGTTTCAGTGAGAGCGTGGTTCACATACAGAAAAGTTACTGCAGTTAATTAAATCCAGCCTGGGTAAGCTGAGGTATGAGGATCACATGAGGCCAGGTGTTTGAGGTTTCCATGAGCTATGATGACACCACAGCACTGAACTCCAGGGCAACAGAGTGAAGCTCTGTCTCCAAAAATATCTGAAAACTCTTCAGGCTAAAGGAAAGCTTGGAAATCACTAATTCAGAGAGGGAGGCAAGATGGCCAACGGGAGCCAGTTTTCAGCAGAGGCTCCCATTCAGAGGGAGAAATAATGGCCAGAAATAACCCAATAAAACAGAAGATTGGGAGCTGAGCTGAGAGAGAGGATTGAGAGGTTTGCATTACCCCTGCTGCAACAAGCTGGGACTCCAAGGAAACAAATTTCAGGTACAAAACCCATCCCAAAGAGGATGGAAATCTCACCCCCTCCCCACCCCAGAGCAGCTTCAGGCCATTAGAGAACAGAAGACCTTTTGTTTCATCAAAGGGGAGAGAACACTGAAGGCCAGGATTCCGTCCATGGAGAGCTACTGCTACAAGTCCAGGCAGTATCTTGCCTGGGCCAAAAGTTTATCTGGTATTCTCCCTACCTTCCTGAACTCCCAACTCACCCCTCCCCCTTCTCCTGGCGGTCTGGAAGACTGCCCCATGCAAAATCTGGAGCATTTGGTAGATTTTGCTAGGGCGGGCACCTCATGAGCTGTGGGGCAGTTGTGCTAAAACTGTAACTTTAATAGAGGTAGGGAGTCACAAGGGGAGAAAGACTTGCCCTGGGACCCATGCTACTGACCACCAGGGGACTACGACCCACTGGGTCCCAGCTTGGCAGCCCATGGTGGGCATCTCAGCTCCCCACAGGGCTCCTGTGATGGGTGGCAGTGGTGGCAACTCCCGCCAGGCTCCTGCAACCTGCAGCCCATGGCAGCTCCTGTGACCCATGTGGCTCACCGCTGGCAAATCCTGCCCACCTCCTGAGACCCACTGCCTGAGTCTAGTGACTCCTGCCTGGCCCCTGCAGCCTGCGGCCCATGGCAGGTGACTGCCATCCAGCTTCTGTGACCTGTGGCTGGCCCAGGGTGACTCCTGCCCAGCTTCTGTGACCTGTGGACTGCAGCTGGTGACTCCCGCCAGGTTCCTGTGACTGGAGGCCAGTGACTCCACTCTCGGGTTTCCCACCAGGCTCCTGAGACCCGTGGCCCATGGCTGGCAACCTCTGCCTAGTTCCTGTGACCCCTGAGGCCCCAGAGGCTAGCAATTCTGCCCTCCAGCTTCTCACACTGGCTCCTGTGGCCATAGGCTGGGGGTCAGTGACTCTGCCCTCTGGTTCCCTGCCTAGCTCCTGTGACCAGTGGTAATGCCTGGCTCCCTGCCTGCTCCAGCAATCTGCATGCAGCAGTACTCCAGATTGATGGCACCACCCTGGACAGTGGCAGCGCCACCCCTGACAGTGGTGGTGGCTCAACAGTCCCTCCCACTGGGGTCAAATTGAGCTGCCAGTGGACTGCCACGGCCTAGATGCTAAAGATCCTTTGAACTCTCCCACTGGATTGGTGTTTGTGTTGCCTGGAACAATTGGTTTGGTATTCATGACCAAGGCTGATCACCTGGGACCCACCAGGGTTGTACCCTAGTTGTGTTGTTGTGGGAGTGTAGGATTCTCCCCTGCCAGTTGTTGCCTGTGGGGGAATGGGGTGTCTTAGTTGCTTATATATCTCCACAGCTGAGGTTTCAGCCCAAAGCCACTGATTCACTAGGATTGGGCAGAGACTAGCTGAATACTGGTCAGCACCATCTAGCCCCACCAC
>NW_003852486.1:414562-419318 GCF_000181295.1 Otolemur garnettii | reverse complement strand
CCCTCTGCAGCCTCTAGTAAACAAAATTCTTCTCTTTACCTGCATGAAATCTACTTTTTAGTTCCCACCTATGAGTTAGAACGTGCAACATCTGTCTTTTTATGCCTGGCTTACTTCACTTAACAAAATGACCTTTAAGCTTAACCATTAGAGGCTTTTTTTTTTTTTTTAGATTTTAAATTTCTTATAGCATAACTGTGCACATTAATGCAATCATGGGGTATAGTGTGCTGTTTTCATGTACATTTTGAAATACTCTCATCAAACTGGTTAACATAACCTTCATGTCATTTTCTTAGTTATTGAGTTAAAACGTTCATACTCTGCTTTTAGAAAGATTCACTTGTACCCTTGTAAGATAAACCATAGAGGTGACCCCACCAATCTCCCTCCCTCCCCCCATCTGCCCCCCTCACCTTGCCCTCCCACCCCCTTCCCATATTCTAAGGCTATAATTAGATTATGACATTCCTATAAAAGCTATGAATTCGTTTCAAAATAGGGCTGTGTACATTGGATACTTTTTCTTCCATTCTTGAGATACCTTGCTAAGAAGAACATTTTCCAATTCCATCCATATAAACATGAAGGAGGTAAAGTCTCCATCCTTCTTTAGGGCTACATAGTATTCCATGGTGTACATGTACCACAATTTATTGATCCATTTGTGGGCCGATGGGCATTTGGGTTTCTTCCATGACCTCACAATTATGAATTGAGCTGCAATAAACATTCTGATACTAATATCTTTGTTGTAATTCGATTTTTGGTCTTCTGGATATATACCTAATAAAGGAATTGCAGGATCAAATGGCAGGTCTATTTTTAGTTCTCTAAGTGTTCTCCAGATGTCTTTCCAAAAGGAATGAATTAATTTGCATTAGGACCTTTGTAAAGCTCTAAGTGAAAAGGTGCAATCAGTAGTTCCAGTTCTTTGAAAGAGGGGTGGTCAATTACAACTCCAAGAGCCCTCAATTCAATTTCACCATGCCAGCTTCTCTAGCCAAATGGTGAAAAATAATCATGGGGTGGAATCAGTGGAAAAACTCTGGCAACATGGATAATCAGAGTAGATCAACTTCCCCAAGGAATGACAAAGGAGACACAACAGAAAATCCCATTCATAAACAAATGGCTGAGATGTTGGAAATCAAATTCAGAATTTGGATTGCAAATATGATTAACAGAATGGAGGAAAAGATGGAATTAGAAATTCAAAGAGCAATTCAAAAGTTGTGTCAAGAATTCAATGAATTCAACATCCCCTGCTATTTCTGTCTGAGATGGCCAACCTGAATCTCTGGACTCTATATCTCAGCTTCACACATCTATTGCTGGCCTTGATGACTAATTCCTGTTAAAACTTGAAATCCTCCCTCAGATGCTCCCGTCAAGAAGGAGAGTTAAAGGACAGAAGTTCAGCAAGTAAGCTGATGGGTTGGAGCTGAGCCAAGAGAGAAGGTTGAAGAACGCACATCAACCCTGCTGAGGTGAGCTGCAACCCCAAGGATACAAACAAAAGGTACAAAATGCATTGCCAAGCTGATGGGCGTCCTCTCTCTATGAGAAGGGCTCGCATTATACTCCATACAAATAAGCAAGCAGAGTTTAAAAATCCTCCCATTTTATTCCACAGGAGTTCCCCTACTAGGGTGTGATGGCAGTCTCCCATCAGGCATAAAACTGTATATATACTGTACCTGCAATTCTGAACTCCCAGCACTCCCCTCCACTCTAATCCTGAGGTCTGGAAGCCTGTCCCCCATGGAGTCCAGATTCTTGGGCACTTTCTTGAGAGGTGTGGACAGGGCAGGGGCTGTTGCTGGTCTGTGCTGATTCTGCAGCACAGAAGTAAGGAGAAGATGGCCAACTGAGAGGGAATCATACAGGAGCTGTTGTGCCCCAAGGCGCAGAGCAACAGCTGCAGCAGTGGGAACAATAGGGCTCATGCCCTATCCCTATCACCTCTGGGGCTATTCTGGACAGACACTCCCTGTCTCTCTGGGCAACCAGAGGAAGGCGGGCATCTTCTCCAGTGGCAGCCACTAGCAGAACAGATCTGGGATGGAAACGCAGGCACCATGAGTAAAGGGTATGCTGGAGGCAGTACTGGCCTGGGTGGAGCTCAGGGACTAGAAGACAGGCAGCAGAGATGGCAAACTCCCAGGGTGGGGCTGACCCAGAGGACTGCTTTACTGAGCCTAAGATGCACCCAGCCCTCAGGGGATCATAGCTGAGACAAAGGGGGTGGGGGTGGGCAGAGGCTGGAATTGACAGCTGAGTGTGAGCTCTAACCACACCTGCCCCCAGACTAGACAGCATAGACTGGGGCTAAGTTGTAGTTTCTGTGACCTCAAACAGTGTCTGATCTGCAAAGGAATATAGCAGGGACAGAAACAAATTCTATGAAGTTGTTCTGTTTTGCTAGCAACATCAGGAGTGGGGCTGGAACTGAGTGAACCACCCCAGCCTCCATTAAGCACCTGAGGTTGTCAGGCCTCACTTCTCCCTGCTGGATAGTGGCCTGGCTGAGGAGACATAGATCTCCCTCTGACTCAGGCAGGCACAAACCCCTGAGTATCTGCTCATTGGAGGGAACTGGGTCACAGCCCTGTGGGGTTACCAGTGACTGGGTGTGACAGAGGTGCAAGGTGGGGACGGAGGCATCAATCTTCTCAGACTAATTTATTTGCTGGGTGGGTCCTTCTGACATCACGGAGCACCAGAGCAAGTCATACTTGAGCTGCCAGCAGACCCCTGCTCTCGAGTTGCTGAAGACCTTTTGAACTCTCCCACCTGAGACTGGTGCTGACTGGGACAATTGATTTGGACCTCTTGAACTGGGCCAATCACCCAAGGACTATTCAAAGTAGTACCCTGGGTGTGTGGTTGTGGGAAGATTTGATTTTCCTGTTCCAGTTGTTGCTTGTGGGAGGTGGGGTGACTTAATTGCTGGTATTTCTCTACAGCTGAAACTTCAACCCAGTGTAACTGATTAACTAGAGGAAGACAGAGACCAGCTGAAAACAAGACAGAGCCACTTAGCCCCACCACACCAAGCAGGCCTACAGTTTCTCAGGCCATAGCACTGTATGGGTTCTTGGCAAAACTCTAGGGGAAAAGGTACAGACACCAGTCCTAGCTTTTGGGCAAAGGGCTGGTTAATTACTACTCCTGGAGCCCCCCACCCAACTTCTCCTTATCTCATCATCTAGCCAAATGGTGTAAAATTATCATGGGGCAAAATTAGCAGAAAAACTCCAGTAACATGAATAAGCAGAGGAGATCAACCCTCCCAAAGAAGGATATGGCAGACACAACAGAAGATCCCATTCATAAACAGATTTCTGAGATGTCAGAAATCGAATTCAGAATTTGGATTCCAAATAAGATTAATAGAATAGAGGCAAAGTTGGAATTAGAAATTCAAGGAGCATTTCAAAATTGTCTCAAGAATTCAATGAATTAAAAAAAAATCACCAAAGATATTGACATGTTGAGAGAAGATTTTGCAGCCCTCAAAGATCTGAGAAATACAGTGGAATCCCTCAGTAACAGAATGGAGCAAGCAGAGGAAAGGATTTATGACATTAAGACAAAGCTTTTGAATGCTCCCAAACTCTCAAAGAGGAAGAGAAATGGAGAGCAAAAACAAATCATTCTTTCAGAGAGCTCTGGGATAATTAGAAGAAAACTAATATTTGCCTTATAGGGATCCTTGAAGGCAATGAAGTTGCTTCACAAAGCACAGAGGCTCTTCTTCATGAGATTATGAAAGATAACTTCCCAGACATGCCAAGAGATTCTGAAATTCAGGTAGCAGACAGTTTCAGAACCCAGCAGGACTCAACCCAAATAAGACATCCTCCAGGCACATCATAATTAACTTTATTAAAGTTAATATGAAGGAGAAAATTCTGAAAGCAGCTAGACATAAGAAAACCATAACCTACAAGGGGAAGAATATTAGAATGATTGCAGACCTCTCTGCTGAAACCTTTCAATTTAGAAGAGGGTGGTCATCGACTTTTAATGTCCTAAAACAAAATGACTTTCAACCCAGGATCTTGTATTCAGCTAAACTGAGTTTCATTTATGATGGAGAAATTAAATACTTTAATGACATTCACACATTGAAGAAATTTGCCATAAATAAACCAGCTCTCCAGGATATTCTCAGACCTATCCTCCATAATGACCAGTGCAATCCTCCACCACCAAAAACTCACTCAGAAACTTTTGAACAAATTCCAACTTCCACAGTGGCAAAAGGATTAAAGATGCCCACTGGACTTTCAAAAAACTCGATACCCAAAATTTTACCAGGCTTATCAATATTCTCAATTAATGTAAATGGCTTGAATTGTCCTCTAAAGAGGCACAGGGTGGCTGACTGGATATGAAAACTCAGCCCAAGTATGTGCTGCATACAGGAATCTCATCTTACCTTAAAGGATAAATATAGACTCAGGGTGAAGGGATGGTCATCTATATTCCAGGCAAATGGAAATCAGAAAAAAGCAGGTGTTGCAATTTTATTTGCAGATACAATAGGCTTTAAACCAACAAAAGTAAGTAAAGATAAGGATGGTCATTTCATATTTGTTAGGAATAATACTCAATACAATGAGATTTCAATTATTAATATTTATGCACCCAACCAGAATGTGCCACAATTTATAAGAAACACTCCAACAGGCATGAGCAACCTGATTTCCTCCAACTCCATAGTAGTCAGAGATTTTTTTTTTTTTTT
>NW_003852486.1:411306-413480 GCF_000181295.1 Otolemur garnettii | reverse complement strand
CCTGGCCATTTTTTGGTTGCAGCCATCATTGTTTGGCGGGCCCGGGCTGGGGATTCGAACCCACCACCTTAGGTGTATGTGGCTGGCACCTTAGCTGCTTGAGCCACAGGCGCTGAGCCCAAAAATAGAAAATTAAATCCCATAATATCATCAGTCAGAAATGGCAAAGGCAAAATAACAACAGACCCCTCAGAAATTCAAAAATCCTTAATGAATACTACAGAGAACTTTATTCTCAGAAATACAAAAATCTGAAAGAAATTGACCAATACTTGGAAGCACACCAACTTCCTAGACTTAATCAGAAAGAATTGGAAATGCTGAACAGACTTTATCAAGTACTGAAATAGAATCAACTATATGAAATATCCCCAAAAGACAGAGTCTGGGACCAGATGGCATCACATCAGAATTCTATGAAACCTTTACAGAGGAACTAGTACCTATATTACTTAATCTTTTTCAAAACATTGAATAAGAAGGAATACTTTCCCAACACATTCTTATGAAGCAAATATCACCCTGATCCCCCAAACAGGAAAGGACCCAACAAGAGAAGAAAACTATAGACCAGGGGTCCTCAAACTTTTTAAACAGGGGGCCAGTTCACTGTCCCTTAGACCGTTGGAGGGCCAGACTGCGGGCAATGGGCAAGTCGGCTGCTAAGCAGGACAGGCAGCAGCAGCAAAAACACCTGGCGGGCCGGATAAATGTCCTAGGCAGGCTGCATGTGGCCTGTGGGCTGTAGTTTGAGGATGCCTGCTATAGACCAATATCATTAATGAACATAGATGCAAAAATATTCAATAAGGTCCTAGCAAACACACACCTATGGTGCATCTTACCAGAGTACATGTGAAACCTATTAAATGTAGAATATAAATGTCTTAACACAATAACTAAGAAAACACCATGAAGGTTATGTTAACCAGTTAGATGAAAATATTTCAAATTGTATATAAAACCAGCACATTGTACCCCATCTGTGCATTAATGTAAACAGCTATGATTAAAAAAAAAAAATCCTAGCAAACAGAATCCAACAACACATCAAACGAATTATACACCTGACTGAGTAGGGTCTCCAGGTTGGTTCAATATACGTAAATCTATAAATATAATACATCACATAAACAAACTAAAAAACAAAGACTGTGCGATTCTCTCAATAGATGCAGAAAAAGCTTTTGACAATATCCAGCATCCTTTTATATCAGAACACTTAAGAAAATAGGTATAGAAGGGACTTTTCTTAAACTGATAGAGGCCATCTATAGCAAACCTACAGCTAATATCATATTGAATGGTATAAAATTGAAAACATTTCCACTCAGACCAGGAACCAGGCAAGGTTGCCCATTGTCTCCACTGCTTTTCAACATTGTAATGGAAGTCTTAGCCATCACAACCAGGCAAGAGAAGGCAATAAAGGGTAGGGTAATAGGGTCAGAGGAGATCAAACTTTCATTCTTCATAGATGATATGATTTTATACCTGGAAAACCCCAGGAACTCAACCACAAAACTCTTAGAAGTGATCAAGGAATATAGTAGCATCTCGGGATACAAAATCAATACTCACAAATCAGTAGCTTTTATACATACCAATAATAGTCAAGCCAAAAAAACAGTCAAGGACTCTATTGCCTTTACAGTTGTGCCAAAGAAGATGAAATTTTGGAAATTTACCTAACAAAGGACATGAAAGATCTCTATAAAGAGAACTGTGAAACTCTGAGAAAAGAAATACCTGAAGGTGTTAACAAATGGAAAAACGTACCATGCTCATGGCTAGGAAGAATCAACATTGTTAAAATGTCCATATTACCCAAAGCAATTTATAAAGCAACCCTATCAAATTGATAAAGCAACCCCTATCAAAGCACCACCATCATATTTTAAAGATCTGGAAAAAATAGTACTTAGTTTTATATGGAACCATAAAATATCTTGAATAGCCAAGACATTACTCAGAAATAAAAAGAAATCAAGAGGAGTCATGCTACCAGACTTTATACTATAAAGCTATAGTGATCAAAACTGCATGGTATTGGCACAAAAATAGAGAGGTAGATGTACGGAACAGAATTAAGAACCAAGAGATGAACCCAGACATTTATAGTCATTTGATCTTTAATAAGCCTATCAAAAATATAAATTGGGGGCTCGGCGCCT
>NW_003852486.1:406774-411286 GCF_000181295.1 Otolemur garnettii | reverse complement strand
AAAAAAAAAAAAAGAATTCAATCAATTCAAAGACAAAAACCACCAAATATTTTGACACATTGAGGCGAAAAGCTACAGCCATCTAAGATCTGAGAAATAAAGTAGAATCCCTCAGTAACATAATGGAGCAGGCAGAAGAAAGGATCTCTGACATTGAAGACAAAGCTTTTGAATACTCCCAAAAGCTCAAAGAGGAAGAAAAGTGGAGAGCAAAAACAGATCATTCCCTGTGAGAATTGCGGGACCACTCCAAAAGAGCAAACATTTGCCTCATAGGAATCCCTGATGGAGAAGAGGATGGTCTGAAAGGTACAGATACTCTACTGCAAGAGATAATTGAGGAGAAGGTCCTAAGCATGGCAAGAGACACTGAAATTCAGATAGCAGACAGTTTCAGAACACCAGCACAACTCAACCCAAATAAAGCATCTTCTAGACACATTGTCATTAACTTCACCAAAGTTAATATGAAGGAGTAAATCCTGCAAGCAGCTAGATGTAAGAAAATCATAACTTACAAAGGGAAGAATATTAGAATGACTGCAAATCTTTCTGTTGAAACTTTTCAAGCCAGAAAAGGATGGTCATTGATCTTCAATCAATCTCCTAAAACAAAACAACTTTCATCCCAGGATCCTGTATCTAGCTAAATTGAACTTCATTTATGATGGCAAAGTTAAATATTTTAGTGACATATACATGTTGAAGAAATTTGCCATAACCAAACCAGCTCTTCAGGATATCCTCAGACAATGCTCTACCACCAAAGTAAATTCACTCTGAAATTCTTGACCAAAACCCATTTTCCACAGTGATGAAAAAATTCAAAATGTCCAATGGACTTTCAAAAAACTTGACACCCAAAATATTACCAGGCTTATCAATACCCTCCATTAATGTGAATGGCTTAAACTGTCCTCTTAAGAGGCACAGGGAACTGACTGGATACAAAAACTCAGGCCAGATATCTGCTACATATAAGAATCTTATCTTACCTTAAAGGATAAATATAGACTCAGGGTGAAGGGATGGGCACCTGTAATCCAGGCAAACAGAAATCAGAAAATAGCAGGGGTGGCAATTTTATTTGCAGATACACTAGGCTTTAAACCAACAAAAGTAAGGAAAGACATGGATGGTCACTTCATATTTGTTAAGGGAAATACGCAACATGATGAGATGTCAATTATTAACATTTATGCACCCAGCCAGAATGCTCCTCAATTTATGAAGGAGACCCTAACAGACATGAGCAATTTAATATATTCCAGCACCATAATAGTTGGGGATTTTAACATCCCTTTGGCAACATTGGACAGATCTTCCAATAAGAAACTAAGCAAATAAATTTTGGACTTAAACTTCACCATACAACAATTGAATTTAACAGACAGGTACAGAACATTTCATCCTAACAAAACTGAATACACATTCTTCTCATCAGTCCATGGAACATCCTCCAAAATTGATCACATCTTAGGTCACAAGTCTAACCTCAGCAAATTTAAAAGTATAGAAATGATTCCTTGCATTTTCTTAGATCATCACATAATAAAAATTGAACTTACCAATAACAGGTATCTGCATACTCATACAAAGACATGGAAACTAAATAACCTTATGCTGAATGATAGCTGGGTCATAGATGAGATTAAGAAGGAAATTACCAAATTTTTGGAACAAAACAATAATGAAGACATGAATTATCAGAACCTGCGGTATACTGCAAAGGCAGTCCTAAGAGGGACTGCAAGCCTTCCTCAAGAGAATGGAAAGAGAGGAAGTTAACAACTTAATGGGACATCTCAAGCAAGTGGAAAAGGAAGAACATTCCAACCACAAGCCCAGCAGAAGAAAAGAAATAACCAAAACTAGAGTAGAATTAAATGAAATTGAAAACAAAAGTATTATACAACAGATCAATAAATCAAAGAGTTGGTTTTTTGAAATGGTCAATAAAATAGATAAACCTTTGGCTAACCTAACCAGGAAAAAAGAGTAATTTTATGAATCAAAAATAATAAAGACAAAATAACAACAGACCCCTCAGAAATTCAAAAAATCCTTAATGAATATGACAAGAATCTTTATTCTCAGAAATATGAAAATCTGAAGGAAATTTAACAATACTTGGAAGCATACCACATTCTAAGAGCATTTCCACATTCATTCTTAGCCAGAATGAAGTGGAAATGCTGAACAGGCCTATATCAAGTTCTGAAATAACATCAACTATACAAAATCTCCCTAAAAAGAACAGCCCAGGACCAGATGGCTTCATGTCAGAATTCTACCAAACCTTTAAAGAGGAACTAGTACCTATATTACTCAACCTTTCCCAAAATATAGAAAAATAAGGAATACTACCCAACACATTCTATGAAGAAAACATCACCTTGTTCTCCAAACCAGGAAAAGACCCAACAAGAAAAGAAAATTATAGACCAATATCATTACTTAATACTGATGCAAAAATATTCATAAGATCCTAACAAACAGAATCCAGCAACACATCAAACAAATTATACACCATGACCAAGTGGGTTTTATCACAGGTCTCAAGGCTGGTTCAATATACATAAATCTATAAATATAATTCAGCACAAAAACAAATTAAAAAACAAAGACCATATGATTCTCTCAATTGAAGCAGAAAAAGCTTTTGATAATATCCAGCATCCCTTCATGATCAGAACACTTAAGAAAATTGGTAGAGAAGGGACATTTCTTAAACTGATAGAGGTCATCTACAGCAAACCCACAGCCAATATTATATTGAATGGAGTTAAATTGAAACCATTTCCACTCAGATCAGGAATGAGGCAAAGTTGCCCATTGTCTCCAGTGCTCTTTAACATTGTAATGGAAGTTTTAGCTATCACAATTAGGGAAGAAAAGGCGATTAAGGGTATCCATATAGGGTCAGAAGAGATTAAAATTTCACTCTTTGCCAATGATATAGTTGTATATCTGGAAAGCACCAGGGATTTTACTATAAAACTCTTAGAAGTAATCAAGGAATACAGCAGCATTTCAGGTTACAAAATCAACACTCATAAATCAGTAGCCTTTATATATGCCAACAATAGTCAAACTGAAAAGACAGTCAAGGACTCTATTCTGTTCACAGTAGTGCCGAAGAAGATGAAATATTTGGAAGTTTACCTAACAAAAGATGTGAAAGATCTCTATAAGGAGAACTATGAAACTTTAAGAAAAGAAATAGCTGAAATGTTAACAAATGTTAAAACAACATACCATGTTCATGGCTGGGAAGAATCAACATTGTTAAAATGTCCATACTACCCAAAGCAATATACAATTTTAATGCAATCCCTACTAAAGCTCCAGTGTCATACTTTAAAGAGCTCAAGAAAATAATACTTTGTTTTATATGGAATCAGAAAAAACCTTGAATATCCAAGACATTACTCAGAAAAACAAAAACAAAAATAAAGCAGGAGGAATCACGCTACCAGACCTCAGACTATACTATAAATTGATAGTGATCAAAACAGCAGGGTATTGGCACAAAAAGAGAGAGGAGATGGAACAGAATAGAGAATCAAGAGATAAACCCAGATACTTATGATTATTTTATCTTTGACAAGCCAATTAAAAACATTCAGTGGGGAAAAGATTCCCTATTTAACAAATGGTGCTAGGTGAACTGGCTGGTGAACTGTAGAAGACTGAAACTGGACCCACACCTTTCGCCATTAACTAAGATAGGTTCTCACTGGATTAAAGATTTAAACTTAAGACATGAAACTATAAAAATACTAGAAGAAAGTACAGGGAAAATTCTTGAAGAAATTGGCCTGAGCGAATATTTTATGAGGAGGACCCCCCGGGCAATTGAAGCAGCATCAAAAATACACTACTGGGACCTGATCAAACTAAAAAGCTTCTGCACAGACAAGAACACAGTAAGTAAAGCAAGCAGACAGTCCTCAGAAAGGGAGAAGATATTTGCAGGTTATGTCTCCAATAGAGGTTTAATAACCAGAATCCACAGAGAACTCAGATATATTAGCAAGAAGAGAGCAAGTAATCCCATCTCAGGGTGGGCAAGGGACTTGAAGAGAAACTTCTCTGAAGAAGACAGATGCATGACCTACAGACATATGAAAAAATGCTCATTATCCTTAATCATCAGAGAAATGCAAATAAAAACTACTTTGAGATATCATCTAACTCCAGCAAGATTAGCCCATATCACAAAATCCCAAAACCAGAGATGTTGATGTTGATTGGAGCAAAGCAAAAACTTCTACACTGCTGGTGGGAATGCAAACTCATACCTTCCTTTTGGAAAGATGTTTGGAGATTACTTAGAGAACTAAAAATAGACCTGCCATTCGATCCTACAATCCTACCTACCTTTACTACGCATATATCCAGAAGACAAAAAATCACATTATAACAAAGATATTTGTACCAGAAGGTTTACTGAAGCTCAATTCATAATTTCCAGGTCATGGAAGAAGCCCAAGTGCCCACCAACCCACG
>NW_003852486.1:404852-406532 GCF_000181295.1 Otolemur garnettii | reverse complement strand
AGGAGAAACACTTGAAGAAATTGGCCTGAGAGAATACTTTATGAGGAAGACCCCCTGGGCAATGGAAGCAACATCAAAAATACACTACTGGGACCTGATCAAACTAAAAAGATTCTGCACAGCCAAGAACACAGTAAGCAAAGCAAGCAGACAGCCCTCAGAATGGGACAGGATATTTGCAGGTTATGCTTCTGACAAAGGTTTGATAACTAGAATCCACACAGAACTCTAACTTATTAATAAGAAAAGAACAAGTAATCCCATTTCATTGTGGGCAAAGGACTTGAAGAGAAGCTTTTCTGAAGAAGATAGGTGCATGGCCTACAGACACATGAAAAAATGCTCATCATCTTTAATCATCAGAGAAATACAAATCAAAACCACTTTGAGATATCATCTAACTCCTGTAAGATTGGCTCACATAATAAAATCCCAAAACGATAGATATTGGCATCGATGTGGAGAAAAGGGAACACTTCTGCACTGCTGGTGGGAGTGCAAGCTGGTACATTCCTTTTGGAAAGAAATATGGAGGATACTCAGGGATCTAAAAGTAGACCTGCTGTTTGATCTTAGAATTCCTCTACTAGGTGTATATCCAAAAGACCAAAAATCAATTTATAACAAAGATATTTGCACAAGATTGTTTATTGCAGCTCAATTCATAATAGCCAAGTCATGGAAGAAGCCCAAGTGCCCATTGACCCATGAATGGATTAATAAATTGTGGTATATGTATACCATGGAATATTATGCAGCCTTAAAAAAGATGGAGACTTTGCCTCTGTTACATTTACATGGATGGAGCTGGAACATATCCTTCTTAGTAAAGTATCTCGAGTGGATGAAAAAATATCCCATATACTCAGTACTATTATGAAACCAATTAAAAATCACTTACACTTTCATATGAAGAATAGATCACAACTATGGCCCAAGATGATGGCGGGAGGAGGGGGAATGGGAAGGGAGAGGGAAGGTCAGATCAAGGGAGGGTGAATGGTGGGATCACACCAATGGTGTACAATGTAAGGGTACATGTTGGATCTATTAGTGTACAGCATAAATGTCTTAACACAATAACTAAGTAAATGAGATGAGGTATGATGTAAGCATTTCTAATTCTATATGAAATCAGTACATTGTACCCCATAAATGCATTGATGTATACGTGATCTATGTGTTTATGATTTAATAAAGAAAAATAGAAACGTTACTGATTTTTGTATGTTGATTTACTGAATTTCTTTAACAGTTCTAAGAGTTTTTTGGTCTTTAGGGTTTTCAATAAGATCATGTTTCCCAATTTGAAGGCCCTTTATTTCTTTTCTTTGCCTAATTTATCTGGCTAGGACTTCCAAAATAAGCTAGTTTATATATAATATCAGCATGCTGCCTGGCACATAGTGGCTTCTTCCCACCTCACTTGCCACTCCTTGTTAGATTCCTTTGTTCCATCTTCCTCTGCAGAGGTAGAAGTCTGCCTTTGCTTTTACTATTTTCAATCTCTACTCACAACTAGGTGACCTCATTTAGTCTCCTGCCTTTATTTATTTATTTTTTTTAGACGGAGCCTCAAGCTATCCCCCTGGGTAGAGTGCCATGGCATCACAGCTCACAGCAACCTTCAATTCCTGGGCTCAAGCGAGTCTCCTGCCTCAGCCTCCCAAGTAGCTGGGA
>NW_003852486.1:332747-403896 GCF_000181295.1 Otolemur garnettii | reverse complement strand
CAGTTTTTGGCCGGGGCTGGGTTTGAACCCACCACCTCCGGTATATGGGGCCGGTGCCCTAGTCCTTGAGCCACAGGCACCACCCCTCATCTTTCTATTTTTTAACCATCCATAAACTAGAACTTGTCAAGTATTATCTAGAATTGATCCATTCTTATGAAATATTAAACTTCTTTTTTTTAAACTTTATTTTTTTATTATTATTTTTGTTGTTGCAGTTTTGCCAGGGTTGGATTGGAACTCACCACCCTCAGTATATGGGGCTGACACCCTACTCACTGAGCCACAGGCACCACCCAAATATTAAACTTCTATACTCAACCTTTGACCATAACTTTATATCCTTCTATCCCTTGTGTCATTTCTCCATGTAACTTATCCTCCTCATCCATGACCCACTTATTATGCTTGGTTTATTTGTCTCCTTTTGGCCTCATTTTATTTTTCTGCGACACTTGACCTATTGCTTTGCCATGTGTGAAACACCTGTGTCTTTTGGGAATAGCTCTTATTCCACTCTACGTTGTGTTGGTGGGGCTGTGTTGACCAGTGCCATCACAGGTGTGGACTCCTGATTCAGGCTGGCCAGATAACCTCTTATGTACACTGTGAGAAAAAGGGCCAGAGTCTGCTTATGGGGTCAAGAGCTCTAAGGAATGTCTAAGAACATAACTTCTGGAGGTTGTCCTGTTGTATTGGGAGAGAATGAAGTCAAGTGAAGGCAAACAGAGCTGAGAGACTGAAGAAAGATCACATTAGTATAACATTATTTGAACCATGGATCCTGTTAGACCTGAAGCAAGGTGTACAACTTAGACTTTCCAGCTCTATAAACCAATAAATGCTTTCCCATCTTTTTTTTTTAAATTTTAGATTAACATGAGGATACAAACCATTAGGTTTGAATATTTGCATTTGTTAGGTGAAGTCCATGTGGTAGTTGTGCCCCTTATCCAGGAGGTGTGCCCTATACCCGTAAATAGTGCCCATTAGGTGGGAACACACCACTCTCCCTTCCTCCTCCCTTCTCTTCCTCCTTCCTCCCTCCCCCACCAACTTGAATAGAATTGAGTTTTTCTCTTGTGTGGATGAGTATTAGTTTGTCAACTGGCTTCATTTTAGTATTGAGTACATTGGATACTTATTTTTCCATTCTTTGTTTTTAGTATTTAAAAAAAAATTCAGGTTAATGTGAGGGTACAGATAACTAGGTTGCTGTATTTGCATTTGTCAGGTAGAGCCCCTCTTATACTTGTGTCCTGCACCCAAAAGGTGTGTCATATACCCTTACATTGTGCCCATTAAGTGGGAGCACACCAATCCTCTCCTCCTTCCCCCTCTCCTCAAATTGAAGTGAATTGAGTTTTTCTCTTATGTGGGTATGTAGTAGATCATCTACGGGCTTCATATTAGTGTTTTTACATTCTAGTGATATTTTACTAAGAATGTGTTTTGGCTCGGTGCCTGTGGCTCAAGTAGTTAATGTGCCAGCCACATACACCTGGGCTGGTGGGTTTGAATCCAGCCTGGGCTTGCCAAACAACAATGATGGCTGCAAGCAAATAACAGCTGGGTTGTGGTAGGCACCTGTGGTCCCAGCTACTTGGGAGGCTGAAGGAGGAGAATCGCTTGAGCCCAGGAGTTGGAGGTTGCTGTGAGCTGTGATGCAACAGCACTCTACTCAGGGTGACAGCTTGAGGCTCTGTCTAGCAACAAAAAAAAAAAAAAAAAAAAAAGAAAAAGAAAAAGAAAAATGTGTTTCAACTCCACCACGGTTAATAAAAAAGCTATAAAGTCTCCATTTTTTTAATGGCTGAATAGTATTCCATGGTGTACATATATCATAGTTTCTTAATCCATTGGGTTGATGGGCACTTGGGTTGTTTCCACATCTTGGCGATTGTGAATTGAGGTGTGATAAACACTCCAGTGCAAATGTCCTTAATGGCAAAATGATTTGTTTTCTTCTGGGTAGATGCCTAGTAATGGGATTATAGGATCAAATGAGAGGTCTAATTTGAGTTCTTTGAGGATTGTCCATACCTCTTTCCAAAGAGTCTGTATTCGTTTGCAGTCTCACCAACAGTGTAGAAGTATTCCCTTCTCTACACATCTGTGACAGTATCTGCAACTTTGGGATTTTACCCACTTTTTTTCCTTGAACAATTTTATAATTTTTTTTTTTAAAGAACCCAAAGCATTATGACTAACACTCTTACCTATCTTGGACCTCTGTTTTAGTTATGAATGTTTTTGGTTTCAAATTACCAGAAAAGACAAAAAAAGTGTCTTATATAAATAAGAGTTTATTTGCCTCACATGATAAAGGCAGTAGGACAGTCCAGAGCTGATGTGGCAGCCCAACAACACCATGGGGAACTCACATTCTTTCTGCATTTCTGCTCTGTCATCTTCACCAGGTTGACTTTGTCCTCTCTCTTGCTGCCAAGTGGCTATGCTTCTTTAGGTTTCATGACTGCTCAACTCTGGAGGAAGGAGGAAGTGGAAGAGGCCTCATTTGCAGACTTCTGTTTATGTCTCATTGGCCAGAGTGTGTCACATGTCTTCCCATGGCTACAGGGGAGCTGGGAAAGACAATGTTTAGCCTTATCTCTGTATAAGAGTTGGGCAAAGGAAAGAAGAGTTGGAAATAGACAAGCCCAAGTCAAAAACTTGAGTTTTCCTCTGAATTCCAGCATTACATTTTACCTCTTCAACTGCCCTACAAACACCAGCCTTCTGCTAGCTCCACAAATCATTCTATATTTGATCACTGTTATTGGATAATAACCACAAAATTGTAGGCAATAGAGCTTCTGCATATGAATGGCATTTAATATCATTTAGGCACTTGGAACTGTTTGTTAGTTCTTTTCATTTTGGTTTTTTAGCTTCTGATCTTATTCTGTTTAATTAACATTGCAAATCTTTACCCCATACTACTTTCCTTAAGCCCCTTTCTCATGTCCCCCTCCCTCTCAAAGTTTATAATCCCTTGCTTTGCTGAGAAAAGTCAGGCTATCACATACAAAGTTCCTCGATTTCTTTTTTTCCCCTTCGATTTTTTATAATCAATCTTTCTTCATTATTTTTTCTCCTTTAATTCCTAGACTATAACCTACGGTTGTGGTCTTCCCCTCAACCATATCCATTGTGCTACAAGTTACTTGTTGTTCATTTTATTCATTATTGTAGCCCAACACTTGGCATCACGTGCTAGCAGGCATACCATAAGTATTTGTTGAGTTTTTATTGAATCCTTTTTGCATAACTTCACTACATCAATTATTCCCTTTCTCTCCTGAATCTTTCACCTCTAGTACCTCCTACCTTTCATTCTATAAAGTCAAACTTTTTTTTTTTACCCCAAAAGACAAAAGGCAGATATACAAAAAGAATAAAATCCTTCCTTTTCATGTACCTGCACTCACCCACCCTCTAGTTTGCCAAACATCTCAAAAGAATAATCTCCAATTTTATTCTCTACTTCCATTTCTTCCAGTCATTTCTCAACTCATTGTTTACCAGCTTTAACCCTACCATGTAAATGGAAAGTCCCTGATGACTTCCTATTCACTAAATTCACATATTACTTAAGTTTTCTGCAGAATTTCCTTACACACTTTCTGTTTCTTGGAACTCTTCCCTTCCTTAAATTTTATGACACTAGGATTTTTTTGGTTCCTCTAACTCTCCATCAATTCTCTTTTCCCTTCTCTTGGGATCCTCTTCCTCAGTGGTTGTTAGGTGGGGCTCTGTGTGTGATCATCTTCTCTTTTCACAAAACACACACATCCTGGGTGATCTTACCAATACAGTGGCTTTAACTGCCACCCAAATGAAAATGGTCCCAAGTCTCTGTCTCCACTTTCAACTATAATTTTCCTGTTCAGACCTCAAAGGTGTGGGGAATGAATCAAGTGAATGTGTGGAAGAATTACATCCAGGAAGTGGAAATAGCAAGTATAACAGCCCTGAGGTAGGATTGTGTTCACCATGTTCAAAGAATGGCAAAGAAGCCAGCATGGCTGGAGTTGAGAGAGCACAGAGAAAATTAGTAAGAAATGAGGATGGAGAAGTATGGTGAGTATTGGCCTTACATGCCACTTTAATCACCCTAACTTCTATGGGAATGGGATAAAAAGCCACTATACAGTTGAGCAAAGAAGAGAAATATTGTGACCGAAGTTTTAAAAGGATCACTCTATTGAAAATCGATTGAAAAGAGCAAAGTAGGAATCAGAGTAACCAGATTAGGAGGCTACTGCAGTTATTTAGATGAGAGATGATGATGATCTGGCCCAGGGTAGCAGCAGTGAAATAGCTAATCACGAATATATATGCTATTGGAGATGACAGATTATATGTGGGGTCTGAGAAAAAGGCAAATGCAAAGATTTTTAGCTTGAGTAACTGGAATGATGGAAATGCAATTTACTGAGCTTGGAAACACTGTGGGAAAAGTAGGCTGCACAGAGGATTAAGAGACAATGTTTGGACTAATTAAATATGAAATACCTATTAGGCATTCTAATGTAGTAGTATTGTAGTTGAATAAAAAAATGGAGTCTAGGGCCCGGTACAGTGTCTCATGCCTGTAATTTAGTGCTTGGGAGGCTGAGGTGGGTGGACTGTCTGAACTCTCAGGTTCGAGAACAGCCCAAGCCAGAGGGAGACCCATCTCTAAAAAATAGGTAGGTGTTGTGGCAGGCGCCTGTAGTCTTAGCTACTTGGGAGGCTAAGGCAAGAGAATCACTTAAGTTCAGGAGTTTGAGGTTGCTGTGAACTATGACACAAAGGCATTCTACCAAGGATGACAAAGTGAGACTCTGTCTCAAAATAAATAAATAGATAAATGAGTCTAGTGGGTAAGTGGGGTTGGAGGTATAAATTTGGAAGTCATCATCCTGTAGATGTTATTTAAACTCATGAAGCTAGATGAATTAACCATTTGAGAATAAAAAGGAAAGAGAAATGGTTTAAGAACTGAACCCTGGAGCAATCTGATGTTAAAAGGAAGAAAAAGAGGAGAATAAATCTTCCCTAGGAGACTAGGAAATGGCCAGTAGGTGGGAAGAAAATCAGAAAAATGTGGTGTCTTGGAAGATAATTGAAGAAAATGTTTTAAGGAGAATGGATTGACTACACCAAATGTTGCTGATAGGCCAAACAAGCTGAGGACCGAATGTTTTAATGGGTTGAGACAGTGGAAGGAGAGAAATAGGAATTGAGCTATAAAGGAGAGAAATGGGGCAGAAACTAGAGAAAGAAGTGGATTTGAGGGAGTTTTGTTTTTAATTAGAGGAGAGAAATGAAAACATGTTTGTAATTTGATGAGAAATTCTAAACAGGTTTCTTGCCTGCCTCCCCCACTGGCTCTAAGTTCCATGAAAGCATAGATTTTGTCCATTTTCTTCACTGTTGTATTCCGTGCTCGTAGAATTAGTGCCTAATACAAAATACAGACTCTAAATTCCCTCCAGTAGAGAGGGAATTTCTTTAAAGCAGGAAGAGAAAGGGGAGAATTGCTGGAGCAATGTCCTTAGGTAGGTGAGAAGAGATAGGTTCTAGTGCATAAGCAGAGGAATTGTCCCTTGCTGGAAGCACAGTGCATTCATCTTTAGCAAGTGAAAAGAAGACAGAGCCGGGTACAGATGTAGACAGACACATGGATGTTATGACACAAGAAATATTCTCCAGATGGCTTCTGTTTTATCAATAAGGAGGTTAAGAGGGAAGATGGTTGCGAAAGTACTGGAAAGCTCATGCCCTCGATTATTTCTTTGCTCTCATCTTCTAGTTGTCTAGGACTGTGAAGGAATGAAGTATGGCAATAAAGGATAATTGCCTGGCAGCACTGAGGTGAGATCATAAATTTAAGTAAGATAAGACAGCACTGTCCTGTGCTTTTCTCTAGCTACCTTTAGTTGTACAAATTAAGATATGAATGAGCCAAAGAATTGGATTTAAAAAGTATTGACTTCTATTATTATTATTTGGTCTGGCAGGTATAACACAAAGTAAGGGGACAAAGGGGTTGAAGGTATAGAGAGGGAGTGGTGGGAATGACTTACCGTAGAATTTAAGCCGAGGGAGGAGGGAAGTGATGACTCAAGGGATGTAAGGAACAGTTTAAAGTGTTGGATCAATGGACTATACGTTGAGGGATGGAAGTCAAAGGATTGTTGGGGTTGGGGTGCAAGAGGGAATGAAATGGAAAGATAGAAGGGGGGTGATTAGGGACTGTGGGATGCTTGAAATTAAGATTATGGGAGGATTGTAGTTTTTGGTACTAAAGTATGACTATAGAAGTAGAAGGCTGAAACTAAATATTTAGAGTCTGTATTTTGTATTAGGCACTAATTCTATGAGCAAGGAATACAACAGTGAAGAAAATGGACAAAATCTATGCTTTCATGGAACTTAGAGCCAGTGGGGGAGGCAGGCAAGAAACCTGTTTAGAAGTAATGTATTTTCCAATAGCGATCAGTGCTTTGAGAAAATAAAAGGTAACAGGGCAGAATGAAGCGAGTAGACAGGGAGGCAGGGAACAATTTTAGGTAGGAAAATCAGGGAATTCCTCACTGAGGAGATGAGATTTTCATGCAAGTATTTATGATGACAGGAAGGTAGCCACACTAGGACCTGGGGGAAGAGGATGTCACAGAGCCTTAAGATTCTTAGTGGTGCATACCTGGCATGTTCAAAGACATAGGCAATATTACTGAAGGTCTCCTCCTATCACAGGACATGATCATATATTTAATTGTGTTTACCCACTTGTATCTATTATACATTTGGTTAATGTCTAGCATCCCATGATCTCTGGAGATTGAGGCCATGTCTGTCTTGTTCTAGGTCATATGCCCTAGTGTTTAGTTCAGCACTTGGATCATAAAGGCCATTGAATATTCACTAAATGAATGCATGTTTATTAAATAACATTATTTATAGGATTAGTTGTTTAATAGATGCTTTTTGCTTTCTCCATATAAAATTTGTAATATTGACTCTGTCTTTTCAAACTACACATTCTGCTCTCTATCATAGGTGGGCAGCTTTCCTGCACGCTTCCTCCCTCAAAAAATCTGTGATCTCAGAAGTTACATGTTCAAGTTATTTTACTTTGTCTTAAATTGCTATATATTCACCCCATGATTTGTATTGCTATCAATCCTGAGAGGGGCTTTGTGAAGTGAAAGTTCTCCTTCCCCTGGGTCATTAGAAATCTTAATCGCATTCAGTGGAAATGAACAAAGGGAGACAGAAAAGTGAAATTTAAGGTGATTATGGGACAGCCAGTCAGCAGAATCTAGGGGAAAAAAATCTATTTATGGGACAGGAATCATAGGAGAAGCCAAGCTAGGGGGAGGTAAGGAGGAGCCAGAGAGACAGAGGAGAAAACTGGGATGGTGGGACTTGAGAGTTAAGGAGGGAATCTTTAAGTGTGGGGAGGATTTTGTGATATCAAATGCTGCAGAGAGTACCAGAGTGTAGGGAAAAGACCCCTGCATCCACATGGCCATGTCTTTTAAGAGTGCAGCCTTGGCTTTTTCAAAAAAATTTCAGGTATTCTAGTTTTCAGATATTCTAGCCTTTCCAGTTTCCAATTTAAAAACAAATTTGTCAATACCCACAGAATGACTTGGGGTTTTGGTGGGATTTGCCTTGAATCCATGGATAAAATAGAAATGCTCTATCACTGTATCACTGTTAATATCCTATTGTGATATTGTGCTGTAATTTTGCAAGATGTTACCATTAGGGTGAACTGAGTACAAGGTACAAGGATCTTTTTTTTATTATTTCTCACAACTATAAGTGAAGTAAAATGATCTCAAAATGATTTAACTTTAAAATTCTATAGACCTCACCCAAGATATTATAAAAAGAAACACACTTGTTTCTGGCAGGCTAGATTCAATACTATAAGAATATCTACTTTTCCTTAAATATTTGATAGGTTTAAAGCACTTACAACTTCATTTGAATGAAATTTCATTTTCGTACTTGATAAAATGATTATAAAGTTGGCCTGTGTAAGAAAATAGCTAAAAATATTTTTAGAAGTAGAGACATAGGATCCAAGTTGAACTATCTGATGGTACAAGTTGTGTAAACCTATAAATAAAATGATACAGAACGGGGGGAAAAAACCCCAGAAAGAGTGCAGCCGTGGGAGAATGGTGAAGCTAGGTGTGAGGAAGGGAAAGCTCTGGACATGGCCAGAGGTCACGTGGTAAGAGGTCAGTGATGATGTCCCCCTTCTTTCTTCCTACAGGGGCTATCTCTTGGGAGGGGAAAGTTGGGGAGGTAAGACTTGCTCTCTCTCCTTTTGAGAAGTTGCTTCTCAGCTCAATGTTTTCATCACCTTGAAATCCAGGGGGAAACATCTGTCCAGTGACCTTGGAAAAGGGTTATCTTCTCTCTACTCTGCATCCAGCAGTGTCTGCCTTCCTCATATCAGCTTATATGTGGACCTGAGGGAGGCAAGTTGGTTCTTCACTAAAAGTTCCAGGGTCCACACAGGGTCCAGGTGTTGGTTTGAGGGCGGGATGGGGTGTGGATGAGGGAGATCAGATGTTATATCAGGGCTAGCTAATATGCTCCTCTGACTGGCAAGAGTTGAGGGAAAGCTTCATGGCGTAGGTCAGAGGCTGGAAATGTAAATATTTTGGGGGCCAGGCAGGCATCATGAGTAAGTGAAGTGGGCAGAGCAGGCCAGGGGTGAAATCAGGAGTGCAAGCCCCATTTAGAATAGGCCAAATGCTGCTCCACACCAGCTAATTGTTGTCTTTTAGGAACGTGGTAGCAGTGTACAGGATATTAGGATCTCCAGGTGAATTTTTCCAATTTTTCAGGTTAGTAATTAAAAATAAAATAAACCAGTAGTCCAAGCACTGGGGAGGCCGAGGAGGGTGGTTTGTCTGAACTCACAGGTTTGAGATCAGCCTGAGCCAGAGCAAGACCCCATCTCTAAAAAATAGGTGGGTGTTGTGGTGGGCGCCTGTAGTCCCACCTACTTGGGAGGCTGTGGCAAGAGAATCACTTATGCCCAAGAGTTTGAGATTGCTGTAAGCTGTGAGGCCATCACACTCTACCTAGGGTGACCAAGTGAGACTCTGTCTTCAAAAAAAAAGCACCATGGGGGCCACGTTTGTGACTGCCAGTTTAGGACTTAGTGAAGTGTGCCAAGGGATTAGGTGCAGTGGCTCACACCTGTAATCCCAAAACTTTGAGAGGCCAAGGTGGGAAGATCACTTGAGCCCAGGAGTTTGAGGTTACAATGAACTGTCATGACACCACTGCACTGCATCCTGGGTGACAGAATGAGAGCCAGTTTCTAAAAAAGAGCTACACAGAGGGATACTTCTCTGATTTCTTAATTCATCACTCGCCTCTCCTTATCTCGACACTTCCATCCTGGTGTCCCTGACCCTTTTCCTCAGCATTTGCTGGACTTGGATTGTTTGCTGATTTGCAGGAGGTAGATGAATGGACAATGGCCTATAAATGTGAGTGGGGGAAGATTGAGATATTTCAATTCCAGTTCAGTTTCTCAGATCTGTAGGATGCCCTCCGTTTTCCCATAAGGTAACTGAGAACAAACACCAGAACCTCACTGAGAAGAATAATTTCCTCTTGAAGACTACCCCATGTGATATACATGCAAAATGAGTTTCTCTCTTATTAAATACCCTGGAATCACCTGGGTAAAAATACTGTTGCCTGAGGCCTAGCCTAGACCAGTTCAATTAGTATCTCTGGAGAGTGGATATGCCCTTGGTAGTTGTAAAATCCCCATGTGTTCCTAATGAGCAATCCAATGAGCAATCCACGGGTTAGGAACGACTAGATAGGTGACTGGATGGGATGACAGAGAATCCATGAATTGCGGGCAAAGTTTGGAATAGATGCAGGAGTAAAATATCACTGAATGGGACAAAGACACAAAGAGAAATTGCATGGACAGGTGTGCTGCATGATTCATGATTTCTTCTTATCACAGGTTGGAGAAATTGGATGGGGTAGGGAATCCTTTTGCTTGGATAATGGCCCACCAGAGCTGAGAGCTAAGAATGTGCCTACAGGGTGCATAGAGTGTTAATAATGGCTTTATTCATCTGTGAACAAGGAATGAAAGTAGTTAGAGGCTATTCCTTGGAAGCCCTTCCTTCTTCCTGATTCAGCTTTCTCTGTCTTGTCCCATTCCACTGACTGATAATGCAGTTAACAGCCAGCTTCTGAGATTAATTTAACTCTGGTAAATATTGTTTTCCTTTCATATTGTTTGCAGCCATTATTTCAGTTTCTCCTTACTCCACGCCTCTCTTTCTGCTCCAAAGTCCCTCTCCCTTTGAATGTTGGGGTCTTAAGAGCTAGTCTGTGTCACATGTCTTGTTGTGTGGAAGGTTTGTGAGAAAATTCTGTGAGTTCAGGGGGATGTAATTTAAAAATAATAAGTTATTATTTATTAACTTATACTAATTTTATTGGTAGTAATCCCAACAATGATGGCTGACAGTATTGAGCTTTTTTATGTCATGGGAACTGCTGAGAGCTTCAGGTTTATCATCTTAATCATTTTCATGAAACCCCATTACATATTTATTTATTTAAAAATATTTATTGAAACTTTGCAACATGCTAGATATTGTACTAGGTGCTAGAGTTGCAGTAATAAAACAGTCATCATTTCAGCTCCTGAGTAGCATATGGTGTAGTGGGGGGAAATAGACATAAAAAAAATAAATATTTCATCACGTGATAAACAGCATGGAAGATGTAATAGAATAATAAGAGGATCCATTTTAAATAAAGTAGCTGGGGAAGTCTCTCTTAAGAGGTGATATGTTTAAGTTAAAACTAAAGAACAAGGAGGAACCCAGCAAGCTGAGGAGGGCCTTCAGGCAGATGGAAAGAACTCTAGTAGTCAGATTGTATTAAAAAAAAAGTCAACACATTGTACCTCACATATGCATAATTGTATTCATCATCTATGTGTATATGACTTAATAAAAAAAAAGGTAAAAAAGGGTGGTGCCTGTGGCTCAAAGGAGTAGGGCACCGGCTCCATATGCTGGAGGTGATGGGCTCAAACCCAGCCCTGGCCAAAAACTGCAAAAAAAAAACAAACAAAAAAAAAAGTAAACAAGAAAAACTCTAGTAATGTAAAGAAACTTTTTCTCTCATGGAGGGGCTGCTAAAGATCAGAGAGGCCAAATAGAGAGCGTGTGGGGAAACTGATGCTAGCTGAGGCCGGAGATGGGCCAGGCTATCCAGGGTCATGCAGACTGGTTTTCAATCTGAGTTCAATGGGAAGCCTGCAGGGTTATAAGCAGGCAAATGGAAGATCTGCTTATCTTAAATGCATTACTTTGGCTATCTTTGCAGAATGGGTGGAAGGGGGACAAGAGCAAAAGTGGGAGAGCTATTCCAAGGTTATAGTCAGATTCCTGGTTAGGGGTGGTGATGGTTGGATACAGGGTGGAAGTCCAGGGCTTGGAGAGAAGTGGATATGTCCATATTTTTGAGGTAGAGTTCAAAGCACCTGATGATAGAGAGTCAGGGATGATTTTGAGTTTTGGCTTGAGTGATGGAGCTAATACATTACCATCTTCCTCCTTTTTCTGTTTAGGAGACTGAAGCTCCAAGAGGTTAGGTAACATATCCCAGGAGGTATGTCTGTAAATGTTGCACAAATTGAGCATATTAAATCCCAAAATCTGAAATCCGTAATCTCTCTGTCAACCATAATTCTATTTGTTTAGTTACCAAGGAGAAAGTCACACTCATTTGCGTGTCTGAAGCATGTTTTGGTCCACTGTGGGCTGGAAAATATTATTTATTTATTTATTTTTTTCTTGTGCCAATTGTCATTTTGTGGCAAGATGGTGGAATTAATTACAAATTTAAATCATAACTTGGAAATCTTTAGCTAGGCAGCACATTTTAACAAAAACAAACCTCTTATTCAAAAGTGATCAAGTAACAACTCAAAATGCAGAATAAGAAGGATGAGAAACATCTCACTGGCCAATAGATTTAGTTCTTTCACTATATAAAACTCAAACTTTTCATTTTGGGGGAAGGTAAACTAACTTCAGTATAGACAGAAATATGGAAGGATTTCGTCACACTGACTAGTTTCCTTTAATTAACTGTTCCTAGTTGTCTCAATTGGGAAAGACACATTTACAGAGCTGGCTGTGCTTTAGCCTTCTTTGTGAGCAGCTTTAGATCTGCAGTGCAATTGGCAACTGTCTCCTTTTCCTGCTCTACAGAAATGCTCTGCGCCACGTGCTTCTCCATCAGTGGGCTCAATAACCAGAAAGCGACAGAAAGTTTATCATTCGTTTTGATGCATCATATTTTGCACAGAGATATGAGAGTCCAGGTGATTCTTTACCTCCTTGTGTACTCGATGTAGCCATTCCAGTGAGTAACCTCCAAAGCTATAGCAATGTTATTCCTCTGGACATCAAAAAGGTAATGCTAATTCTGAATCAGTGCCTGTTCTGACTTCTCCATATCAATTGCATTCTGGATTTGTTGATGGACACTTGCTTCATCTCTTCTAGCTGGGAAGTTTTTTGCTTATTGAGTTTATCAGCAAATTCTCCAAAAGAGGCACCATCACCATAGTTGAAAATTATATTGACAAGTAACCCTACTACTGATAGGGTAGAGAAGGTCTCTGGGGTAATCACACATATTTCTTGGATAGAGAATACAAAATAAGCCCAGTTCTGTGCACACAGAGTCCTGTTACACCAGTTTTAGGATAAAGAAACTGGAAGAATGCCTTCATTTTGCCCCAAACAAACTTTTCTTCCATATTCAGGAATAGGTGGTGGGGGGCAAGACGTGGTTGTCCTGTGTGAAAGATCCCTGTTGCCTATAATACCCCTGGACCTAGGAGGGTTGAGTTCTTCAGAGAGGTGGATCTCAGGACAGCATGGTCAGTGAAGGTCCATGCTGTAGTCTTAGTGTTCCTGCAACCCCAACCCCTAGAAAATATTATTTAGATAACATGATGGAAATGATGTTATCCTTTGGTATCAGATGGTATCTGACTTTAATAAGCAGGTTCAAGTCTGGAGGAGTGGAAGTAATAATCCTTGATATTCAGATTCTGTTGCCAGGATTAAACCCAAGCTTCTTGCTTTTTATCCTCTCCATGGGATCAGCATATGATGTGTTTTTCCCCGATTCCACTGAGGCCTTTCAGCAACTTACACGACGTTGTCAAGGGCAGTTGCCCTAGGAGAAGTGGGTTTACTCTATGGGTAAAAGAGGAAACTGAAGTCAGTAAATAGTCCTCATGGCATAGAAAGAGGACTGGAGACCATCCCCAGGAAGCTAGTAGGAACACTGATAGCATAAGGCAGGATTAAATTAGAAAACAAGTAGGTTGAAATATCAGTTATGGGCAATGATCCTAATATAAGATAGCTTCCTGGTTACATTTTGGTGATGTCCTGAGACTTTCTGTATCCTGCTGTTATTTGTGCATGTGCAAAATGACCCTTTTACTTTTGTTTTATTTGTAAAATTATAAATCTGAAGAGGAAGGTAAGAACATAAGAACATAGGGCAATCAGGGGACTCACCTCTCTGGAATGATTGATTGTAGAGTAAATTGTGACAGAATCATTGTTTTCCATAGGTGTTGGGCTTTCCATTTCCTGTAAAAAGAATCATATTCATTTGGTTGATACAGACTAAGAGATTCATACACATTTAGATGGATAGGACAGGCAGTATGTCAAAGTTCTTCAGTAAGAAGGACCAGGTATGTTTAGCAGGACACCAAGCATCACCAGCCTTCAGACCTGGGAAGTTTAGTGGCATTTTCTGAACCCCAGATTCCAGGAAACCAGTGGGCTCAATAACCAGAGAGAGGCAGAAAGGTAGGGAAAGGCATAGTTCTTGTCCTGCATCCAACTCTACTTTCCTTCCTCCACTTTAAAGAACTAACTTATGTAGCAAATGGCTATCATATCTTTTGTCTAGATTATTACTAGCTACACTTGGAACTACCATTTTGCCTCCTCTGGTTAGAATTTTTCACTATAATTCTAACTGCTTGGTCACTGTGTTATGGGGGCCTCCTCAAGCATGGGGACTGGTAAAGTATGAACACCAACCTTAAGCATGGCTCTCCCCATATGCACAGTGCTAACAGCAGAACTCCCCATGCCCCTCCAATTAGCTGCTCAAATTTTTTTTTTTTTTTTGAAACAGAGCCTCAAGCTATCCCCCTGGGTAAAATGCTGTGGCATCACAGCTCACAGCAACCTCCAACTCCTGGGCTCAAGCGAGTCTCCTGCCTCAGCCTCCCAAGTAGCTGGGACCACAGGCGCCTGCCACAATGCCCGACTATTTTTTGGTTGCAGCTGTCATTGTTGTTTTGGCGGGCCCAGGTTGGATTCAAACCCACCACCTTAGGTGTATGTGGCTGGTGCCTTAGCCACTTGAGCCACAGGCGCCGAGCCTCAAATTTTTTGATACTTTAAATTAATTAAAGAATATCTAAAGCATTATCAGGACCTCAGAAACATTCCAAATTTGTAGAAGATTAATTTCTTGGTTTGTTTAATTCAGCCTTGATTTGAATTTAAATTTGTTTCAGCAAATTCAAGAGGGCTTTCAAGGAGGCTACTCATAGATACCCATGAGGGGCTGTGTGAGGGGAGATTTGCTTGGGGAATCCAAGATGTGTACTTGGACCATTGCTTCCATTCTTTGGAGAATGCTGAGTTTTCTTGGCTTATTTTTCCACAAGACATGAAAATTGGCCTCTCAGAAGGTATAGTATTATTTAGAACCATGCCACCTGCAGGTGGTTTATTTAGGGGATGGGCAGTTGCCGATGTGTGACAGAGGAGTTCCTGGTGCGTGACCAAGTCCATCCTGTTATGTTGCTAGAGGGGAGGAGTCTCAAGTTCTTGCCTCCTTCACCCTTTTTGAGGTCCTTTGACACCCCTACCCCCCTGCATCCAGAGTGAGGAGCCAATCCCCTGCTGTGGAGCTGTCTCCTTAGGAAGCTTTCAAACTTAAGGAAATGTTGATCCATTTGGCAACTATTTACTGAGTGTCTTGTTAGGGTATAGGGGAAGAGAGAGGAAGACATGATTTGCACTTCCAGGGAGCTTGTAACTAAGCTGGAGAGACTTACTGGTGCATTAAGCAGTTAGACAACAGCATCAAGCAGGGCATCAGTAAACGTCCCCTCAGGTGAGAGCAGCAAACGACAGCAGACTCTGAAATGGTCTTGCTTATAGCTTTAAGCTGATGTGGCTGCCCTCTCCTTCCCTCCGTGGTGTATGTCATTTGATCAGTCAGATGATAGTGGTGACGAATCTATGAGTAATGGCTGTGACTGACAGTGATGGATTATGAAGCTGAAAGGACTCACCCTGTTGCTGTTGGGATGAGTGACCGAAGCATACACAGTACTGCTCCCTGGGGAGACCGACGCATTCTCTGTGTTCCTTGGGGGTGGTGCTGTTGACACAGGAAGGCACAGTCAGGGGCAGAAGAGCCTGGGGCTGCTCTCCTAGGAACTTTGCCTTTCCTGGAGCACATTCTGTCCCCAAGTAGGCTGTTGTCTGAAGCATTGGCCTTCCATAGGGTTTATTCTGGGTTGACCAGAACCTTCTCAGCCATGTTGTCTATTTCTGACCTCATCTCTTGGGGTTGAGGGTGATCTTGAGGTACCCTAAAGCTTCAGAGTCTCCCTTAGGCCCCTCATGTGCATCAGGAAGCTTCTGCACTACCCACAGAACTAGGGACACCTCACTGGTGAACAGAATGGAGCCAGTCATTTTATGTACGGGATATTGAATTCAACATTTCAGAGGTCCTTAAGCGGATTAGATTTTATTTTAGAGATGAGGAATTAGAAGCTCAGAAAGTTCAACTGATTTGTGCAAAGTCACATGGAAGGTGACAAGATGGGAACTTGAATGGATGCCTTCTGACTTCAGATCCCATGCCCTTTCCCATATAAATAATGTCATGCATCATTCATCTGTGAAATGAGACTCAGCCACTCTGAGACCAGAATCATCCCTTCTGACTGCATCTATCCACTGCCCACACCCAGGCTGGACAGTAGGGAATCTCTTAGTCTCTGTGCAAACCAAATAGGTATGACTTTTTTTTATGGGAAAAGGTTTTGTGCTTTTGCTGCTGTAGTCCTCTCTGTGCTCTGTATTTGCCGGGTAGCAGTGGAGAAGCCCTTTTGCTGGCACTTAGTTTATTCATCAGTAGGGTGGACAGTGACCCTGATCTCACCAGTAGAAACTGTGTGAGTGACAGCTCATATGCTCTGGGTCCCATGGTTACAGATCAACTCCCCTTGCACCCTGGGGTCTGTCTGGGTACTGACATTCTGACTCTCTTCTCTCTCCAGCCCTTTGTCACCCCCTTTCCACTTCTGTTGGGCCCTTCCCATCTGTTCTATGACTGCGAGTTAAGAATCTGGATGCTGGCTCAGCGCCTGTGGCTCAAGCGGCTAAGGCGCCAGCCACATACACCTAAGGTGGCAGGTTCGAATCCCCAGCCTGGGCCCGCCAAACAACAATGATGGCTGCAACCAAAAAATGGCCAGGCGTTGTGGCGGGCGCCTGTGGTCCCAGCTACTTGGGAGGCTGCGGCAGGAGACTCGCTTGAGCCCAGGAGTTGGAGGTTGCTGTGAGCTGTGATGCCATAGCACTCTACCCAGGGGGATAGCTTGAGGCTCCGTCTCAAAAAAAAAAAAAAAAAAAGAATCTGGATGCTTACCAGGACCCTGGGCTTGCTGGGGAGAGAAGTGATGGGAATCTGAAAGATAAAATCAGAACACTGAACTGTGTGGCTACAGTGAGAGAGACCTTCTGCCCACCACCCCATGGGCCTCTCTCTAGAGGATATGGTGGGAGAGGACCCCAAAGGAAGGGAAGGCAGCCCTGAGGCTGGAGGTCTTCTCCTTCAGGATATTAGTAGGTGTGTGGTCACATCAGGGGTCATCTCAGTGGATTAGTTGAGCCAGGGTTTGCATCCTTCCTCCCTTTACCTGTCCTCCACCAGAGATCCTTGGGAATCACAGGTCCCACACTCTAAATCCCTGGTACCTTGGAGAACAGACAAGTATCAAGAAAGAAAACCTGCCTATTCTTCTCCAAACAATACAGCATAACAGTACTGCAGAGATAAGGATGACTGCAAATACAGTAGTCCCAATAATCCATATGCTATCCGAGTCTGGATTTTTCTTAATGCCTGAAAAGAGAGAAAAGAAGTGGCACTTGAGACACATAGAGTGAGGCCCCCACGCAGCCTCTTCTCAGCTGCCTTTAGGGGCTGTGTAGGTTTGTCCACTCCCAGGGGCTCTGGGGGTCTGAGCAGGTTTGAGGGAGTGGGTGTCCCATGTGGCAGGCAGGGCAGGGTGGAGCCCGGTGGATTTGGGGATGAAGCAAGCCTGCTTTCCTGAGGCCTTTGCTCGTGGGCTCTGAGAGGGCGGGAGGAGGGGGTGGGGGAGGCAGGGGAGGGAGGAAGGAAGGAGAGACCTTTGGGAGCCATGAGAGCCCATCCCCTCCCAGCACTGTTCAGCTGCCTCCCACTGGGCCACTGTATTGGGAACCACATAGGATGTGGGGACATGCTACACCCCAGAAAGGTGCAGAAGGCTCTTAGCAAGATCTGAGGCAGACTGCTACCTTTGCAGAGCGCCTGGGCAGAGACAGAGAGGGATAAATTGCTGACGGGGTTCTCGGCTATGCAGGTATAGTTGTCCTCACTGGAATTTCTGGGGTCCCAGGAGATAGTGAAGTTTGGACTATGTTGATGTATGTTTCCTGAGGTCTGCCACGTGAATGCGACAGTGTCACTTGAGTTCTCCACAAAGCAGGCCAGGTGGATTTCACAGGTCTTATTCTCAGTCAGTTGAATGTGATTGGTAACTTGTATGTTCCTCAGTTTTTCTGTGTGAAGAAAAAAGACCCAAATTAAGAGCAAATGGCTTGGCTCAGCCTCCTGTGAAAAATATTCATCTCAACATTTTGTATTCTACTTTCGTTGTGTGTTATGGCTTGTATACTCTGCAAATGACTCAGCTTGTATTGCCCACTTGACTGTAGCAGAGTGTGGGACAGCCAAATGATGGTGACATTAGTTTGGGACAGGGGTGGCAGTGGGAGGAGTAGGAGGGGAAAGAATTGAGTTGCCATCAATTAGTTGGGTAATTCTGGGCTGGTCACTTTACATTTGCAGGCCCCAGTTTACCCCTGGGGTCCCTTCCAGCCTTTGCATGCTGCCCCTGTGTGAAGACAATTTGGAGACCAAGTTGAGCACTCTGATGGCCACCTCAGCCAGGTCAGAAAACAGGAGACCAGGCATAACTGCCCTATTTCTTTTGTCATCTGAATTCCCTAACTAGGATGGCAGATGGAAGTATCACTTCCTTGGGGAATCATATTTCCCACAAATCTGTGGGGATCCTGCTTCTCACTGTATCTGATGCTGGCTCCAGTGACGAGAAAGTGACCTGGACACAGAAGTTCAGCAAGACAGAAAGAGACACATGGAGAACCACAGAGTTAGGGAAGGAAGAAGTGAAGAAACTGACAGAGCATGTGGGAGATTCTGGGGACCAAAGAAGGGCAATATGTTTGGGTGTTTGAGGTGACATGTGCCACAAATATTTCTGAGAGTGAAAACCAGGAAATCTCTCCTAGTAGGATGTCAGTAGCTCTCCTGGAAACATGAGAACAAATAGAAAAGGCCACTGAGCTACTCTTCGCTTGAAGTTGAAGTAAAGGTGACCCAACAAAGAACAGAATGACTCTCACTCTCTGATTAGATGGGGCAGAGTAATGCTATAAGTTCAGAACCGAGTAGGAGTTGTGGAATATGTGTATTCATATCTTGCCAGAACAGAGTTCTCATGGATGGGAAGAGAGCTGGATTTGGAGTTAAGAAGACCTGGACTCCTATTTGTCTCTCAAGAACCTACTCAACCTGTGGCCTTCCCCACCTTAGTTGATGACAACTGCATTCTCCCAGTTACTGAAGCCAAAACTCCCAGACTCATCCTTGACTCGTATCTTCATCTCACATTTCCACATAGGGAAATCCTGGTGGTTTTACTGTCAACATGTGCTCAGGATCCAACCTCTTCTCACCACTTCCACTGCTACACGTACCCTGATCCAAGCCAGCATCTGGGCTTGCTTGGGTTGTTGTAATGGCTTCCTAATCATTCTATTGGTTTCCACCTTTATCCCTTAAATTCTGTTCTCAACAGAGAAGCCAAAGGGATCCTGTGAACGAGTAAGTCCAATCTCATTACTTTTGCAAAACCCTCTGACGGCTCTCAATCTCACTGAGCATAGAAGCCTGTGATGGCTCTTAGGGCCTCACATGATGTGCCCCCTTTTCTCTTTTCTGGCCTCATCCCCTCGGTCTGCTCCTGGATGTTTGGCCTCTTTGATGTTCCTTGAGCATGTCATGCATGAGGGGACTTTCCACCTGTGCTGGATGGCTCTTGCTCCAGATATCTGCCTGGCTTACTCCTTCACTTCTAACAGGTCTTGGTGCAAATGTTACCTTTTCAGCGAGGGCTATTCTGAGCACTCCCTTTAAAACTGACTTAGCTCTCTGGCACTCCTGACGCTCCTTCTTCTGATCTCTCCTTTTCCCATAGCACTCATAGCTTCCTTATGTACTGTGCATCACTTGTTTATATATTATATGTATAGTTTATCACCTGCCTCACTTCCCATCTAGAATGTTGGTTCCACCAGGGCAGGGATCCTTGTTTTGCTCACTGAAGTATTTATTCCAAGTGCCCAGGACAGTATATTGTACCCTCAAAAGACTCTATGAATAAATATAACATGGTGTCAACATCTTTCTTAACACTGAACTCTACGCAGTCACTTCCAATTAATTGGTATTGGCCCATCAAATCAAATCTTAGCCATTCCTTTCCTGGAACATATTGAGAGATTGATCAACGTTTTTTTTGGGGGGGGGGTTTAAAAAACCTCTATAGTGCATACCTTGAAATTCCCTTGTACCAGTGTAAAACAAGTTGGTATAGTTTACACAGCTGCGTATGTGCCTTGGAGAAGAGGTACGCTAAAAAGCCCTGAAAAACCACCTCAGGAGTGTGGCTATTGCGGGAGAAGTCATACTTCCCAACAGTGCCAGAACAGTGTCTCAGCTAATGTGATGGAGCCTGGTGTGGGGTCTGTTCTTGGGATTCCACTGGACACGTCTCTCTTCTCTGTCTAGTGTCCTAGCACTGCCTCAATGATGACTGGTCACTCAGGGTGACCCCACAAAAGATATGTCCATGTCCTAATTCACAGAATCTAAATATTAGTTTATTTGGGGAAAGGGGTCTTTGCAGAAGGAATTAAATTAGAGAGCTCATCCAGGATTATTTGATGCACCCTAAATCCACTGATAAGTACTCTTATAGGAGAAAAGCCAAGGGATATTTGAGACAGACAGAAGAGGCGAAAACAAAAAGAAAAGGAGGAGGCAGTGTGACCTTGAGGGCAGAGCCTGGAGCCATGTGGCCACAAGCTAAGGACCACCAAGGCATGCTGACAGCAGCCAGAAGCTGGGAGCGGCAGAGAACAGACTGTGCCCTGGGCCTCCAGGGGAGCATACCCTGCCCACACCTTGATTTTGGATTTCGGGCACAAACTGTGACAGAATAAGTTTCTGTTGTTTGATACCACTCAGTTTGTGGTATATTGTTTCTGCAGGCTCAGGAAACTAATACACTGCTCCAAGGCCATTTTGCCCTTGTTGTCAGAATCTCTGTTCTGTGTCTTATTCTTTCAAGGATATGACTTTGACTAATCTAACACGGTCAACCTGTTCAATACTCAGGACATACTAAAGGTTAACATGTAACCTGTTTGTGGAGACATTTCATTTTAACAGTGATTTTTTTGGGTACCATGTCTTAACCCAAAGAACTTGGGGTGAATTTTAGACACCCTGAGCTCCCTAGTAGACAAGAATTAAAGAATCTCAGCTGCTTTAACATTGTCTAGTCTGATTGCCGATTTAATGGTTGAGTCTCCTGTTGAACATTGCTGCTACGCGATTACCCCAAAGCTAGTCACAGCATCTCTGAACATCATTGATTGCTAGAAAGATTTTTTTCTGGTATTAATGCATAAGCTACCTCATTACACTTTTCATAATTTTATGTTATGGATGTTTTCATTCATTCATTAATCCTGGAGAGGGAGAGTTTTGACTAGTCATGTACATGAGCTGTCTGGGGGAAAATATTGTTAGAAATTAAATAACCTTGACAAAAAAGACATTTCTCTTTATCAGCTCATCCTTACAGAGCACTTTGCAGGTAGACACACTGTCCTCTACATAGACCACTGTATCAGGTCACGCTAGCCTTTGTTGCCAGGGTGGTTCTGTGGGAGATGCTGCCACCCACTCCCTCTGGGCCTGTAGGCAAGTTACTGTAACTGAGGCTAGATGCCTCATGGATAAAGATTGTGTCTGTCCCATGGAGGCTTTGTGAGATTACGTGGCAGCTACAAGTAATACACATGGCCACCATATCATGAATAGTTCACTTCATTTGTTTTGCTACATTTCTTGATGAAAGGGAACATTTGATTGGTTGAGGGGAGTGAGGTGATTCTGCCACAAGAGTCAAAAGACTTAGGTTCATTGTCAGCTCTGCCCCTACCTGGCTGTGCTGTGCTATTGAGTGCCTATGCTGCTGGACTGCATTCTGATGCCAAATGCTATGCTGTTTACCACTAGGCCACAGTGTACATGGGTGGTCACATAGAATTGAAATGCATAACCTTTTAGTCCATATATAATTAAATTCCACATTCAGACTCACCAAAGATCCTCAAAGTATAATTAAAAAACTTTGTAGAGGTCTCTGTGGCTATCTGGGCTCTGTAAGATCCTGTGTCTGCCATCATCAGGTTGCTGAGCTGCAAGGAGCAGCACCCAGTGAAGCTCAGCCGCTCTCTTCGTTTTGGGTCGGTCACGTGGGATTCTGAGCTTTGGTCTTCCTTTAGTCTTATGAAGGCGATAGATGTTCCACTGTAAAGCCAGGTGATGGACATGGCCTTCTCTCCCGTGGGAAACTTCAGGGGAAGGGTTACCAACTCCCCCAGCACCCCATTCATTATCGATGGGGTTGAGCTTTCCTGTGAAACTACATGCCCTGTAAACACAGAAATAAAGGCTTTAAAACTGTCCTTAAAACCACACCCCCAAGACCTGCACCCTTTCCCCCAACTCTGCTAGTCCATTAGAGCTCTCTGATACCTATACCTAGAGATGTGACGGATTAAGACAAAGTTAGGAGAAAGACTGAAATGAATAATCACACTCCCACCAATCTCCCCTAACACAATGTCTGGCACCCTTGGTTAATGGACATTTGACCCAGATGCTCCTGGATCAGTTCACCCTCCCACACTGATGGTTCCTCTTGGGTCATGACTATACACTGTGACTCCAACCTCTGAATTCTTAGGGCATTAGGTGATGGAGGACAGAGAACTACAGACTCCAAAAATTGCAAGGCTTTGTTTATGACATATAATTAAAGCTTGACATTTACTGATTACCTACTGTGTGTCCAAAACAATAGGCTTGTGCAATTTAGAAGACTGACAACAGGGACTAACGTCAAGGATGTGTAGCACAGACACTTCTTCTCATACATGATTTCAATGATGCTGACAATTCTGTGAGGCAGGCAGGATGGATATTATTACCTCCATTTATACACAAAGAAGCTGAGACCCAGAAAAGTTAACTAATTTTCCCAGGGTTACATAGCTGATGAATAGCAGAGTCAAGACTCAAAGCCACCCAGCTCACCCAAGTCTTGTCCTCTCCTCTTCTGACATCATGTCCTTTACTACTCGTTCCACCACCTTCTCCAGCAATTACCAGTCCCTGGGCTCAGTCCAGGCGCCCAGCTACAGTGTCTGGCCTGCTAGCAGCGCAGCCAGCGTCTATGCAGGCGCTGGGGGCTTGGGCTCCCAGATCTCCATGTCCCACTCCACCAGCTTCCGAGGTGGCTGGGGGTCCGGGGGCCTGGCCATGGGGATGGCTGGGGGGTTGGCGGGAATAGGGGGCATCCAGACTGAGAAGGAGACCATGCAAGAACTGACCGACTGCCTGGCCTCCTACCTGGACAGAGTGAGGAACCGGGAGACTGATAATGGGAGGCTGAAGAGCAAAATCCGGGAACACCTGGAGGAGAAGGGGCCCCAGGTCAGAGACTGGGTGCATTACTTCAAGACCATCGAGGACCTGAGGGCTCAGATCTTTGCCAATTCTGTGGACAATGCTCGCATTGTTCTGCAGATTGACAATGCCCATCTTGCTGCTGATGACTTTAGAGTCAAGTATGAGACAGAACTGGCCATGCACCAGTCTGTGGAGAGTGACATCCATGGGCTCTGCAAGGTCATTGATGACACCAATATCACTCGACTGCAGCTGGAGTCAGAGATCGAGGCTCTCAACGAGGAGCTGCTCTTCATGAAGAAGAACCACGAGGAGGAAGTAAAAGTCCTACATGCCCAGATTGCCAGCTCTGGGTTGACTGTGGAGGTAGATGCTCCCATCCCAGGACCTGAGCAAGATCATGGCAGACGTGTGGGCCCAGTATGATGAGCTGCCTCAGAAGAACCAAGAAGAGCTGGCCAAGACCTGATCCCAGCAGACTGAGGAGAGCACCTCAGTGGTCACCTCACAGTTTGCTGAGGTTGGAGCTGCTAAGACAATGCTCACGGAGCTGACGTGCACAGTCCAGTCCTTGGAGATTGAACTGGACTCCATGAGAAATCAGAAATCCAGGTTGGAGGACAGCCTGAGGGAGGTGGAGGCCCGCTACGCCATGCAGATGGAGCAACTCAATGGGGTCCTGCTGCATTTGGAGTCAGAGCTGGCACAGACCCGGGTAGAGGGGCAGTGCCAGGCCCAGGAGTATGAGGCACTGCTGAACATCAAGGTCAAGCTAGAGGCTGAGATCGCCACCTACCGCTGTCTGCTGGAAGATGGGGAGGACTTCAACCTTGGTGATGCCCTAGACAACAGCAACTCCATGCAAACCATCCATAAGACCACAACCCACAGGATAGTGGACGGCAAAGTGGTGTCTGAGACCAACGACACCAAAGTTCTGAGACACTGAGGCAGTAGAGCAGCATGTCCTTATACCAATAAAGAGTTCAGAGGTCACTGGACATCAGTGTAAAAAAAAAGACTCAAAGCCAGGTCTTCTTACTACTTTGTGCTCTTTTATGATACCAGAAGATATATTTTCTGCTCTAAAAGATCATAACATAGTAGTAGAAAAGATAAAACTTATAAATATAAAAATAATAACATATAATGGCCATATTCTTGTGTGCCTCTCTCAGAGCCATCAATGTTTGAGCAAAAAAAATGAAATGGTCACAATGATTCTTTTTTTTTTTTTTTTGAGACAGCCTCAAGCTGTGCCCCTGGGTAGAGTGCTGTGGCATCACAGTTCACGGCAACCTCCAACTCCTGGGCTCAAGCGAGTCTCCTGCCTCAGCCTCCCAAGTAGCTGGGACCACAGGCGCCTGCCACAACGCCTGGCTATTTTTTGGTTGCAGCCATCATTGATGTTTTTCTGGTGGGCCCGGGCTGGATTCAAACCTGCCACCTTAGGTGTATGTGACTGGTGCCTTAGCCACTTGAGCCACAGGCGCTGAGCCACGATGATTCTTAAAGAAGGTGCTTCCTTAGAATCTTTTCCCAAATTCTTAGCAGTTATCACACTGTTTTGTACTTCCTTATTTACTTATTTGTCTGAAGACGCCTTAATTATCCTTATATCTCAGCAATCACCACTGGTGGGGTCTGTGGGAATGTCTGAGTGGTCAGTGTGTAAATCACCATCACCACTACCTCAACCTTCTTGGGATCTCTAATTTCTCAGGAGAAGAGCTGAGCAGGGGAGGAAACATCTCTTGAGATCCTGATACTCAGCTCCTGGGTGAGCTTGCACTTCCTCTCTGCTTCTGGGGTTGTCATATGGGTCCCAGGCAGATGAACACTGCCATCATCAATTCCTCTGCTGTCCTAGTCTTTCCATCAGCATGTAAACACGCTGATATTTGTCATCTCCACCCTTTCTCTCTTGGAATCACATGGGCAAATGCCACATGCAAAATCTTGAGCAAAAAACCCCAGATAAAATAAAAATAAAAAACAAAAAACAAAAACCAAACAAGGGTATAATTTCACTTATTTACAGTTAAAAAACAGGTTAAACAAATCTGTGCTGTTCAAAGTCAGGGGAGTAAGTGCCTTTGAGGAGGAGGGAGGGAGAGCCCAGAAGAGCTGTGAAGGAGGGATTCTGGGTGCTGATGACGTTTTGCTTTTGACCTGTATTTGGCTATACAGACTTATTCATTCATGATAATTCATTAATAATTCATTTATGATAATTTATTGATCTGACGTTTATGACCTATACAGTTTTCTCTTTGTGTTTCCTTAAAGAAAAAAATCATTACAATGATTGGTACTACCCCATAAGTACCAAAATGATCTGGCCATTTCTCTCTCTTTGACCTAGTTTCTATAATAGGCTAAAACTTTTGCAAATGAAGTTTTCCTCTGCCTACCACACACTTCTTCCAGGCATCTACATGGCTTATTCTTTTGACCCCATAAGGTCTTTTACACAAATGTTCCCTTTCAGAAAGGTATGAAGAATATGACCACTTTTTCCTCGCTACCACCCCCTACCTACCCTTGCACACATAGCTACTTTTGGATTTATTTTTCTCTATGGTACTTAACATCTAGCATACTTTATAACTTATACATTTGTTTTGTTTATTCTCCTGCCTCTCCTGCAGCATGTAAACTCCATAAAAGCAAGGAATTTTGTCTGTCTTGTTTACTGTTGTGAACATTCTTGAACAGTGCCTGGCACATAGTAGGAAGCCAATGATTATTCAGTGGATGGACACATCTCTATGCCTTCTCTTGGAGGTTCTCTGCCTAGAACATTAAGGCTCAATTCCTCTTAGTGGCCCAAGGACTCATCTGTAACTATTCTTCCTTCATCTAATAACACTTGTGTACGGTCCCTTGGTTTATAGATTATAATTATTACTTTATTTAACAAGTCATTCATTTTACTATTTGCTGGGTTATATGCTAATTCAATGGGTAAAACCTTAGAAATCATAGCATTCAGACCCTGTTTATTAGTTTCCTTTAATGTACAAGTTTCTGGGCTGGAAACTGGGAATACAGATATGAATAAGACATAGTCAGTCCTCTGGGTCCACCGTCTGGTAGAGGAGTCTAGCAGATTAGTGAGTAGTTAGGTAGGGTGCAGTGGGTTGGGCACTGACTCAGGTGGGCTCACCTCTGCATGGTTCTCATGCCACTCTTGCCTCCTGTACACTCTTTGCTATAATACGAGATTGTTTTCTTTTTCCCCCCATAATCTTGAGGGCAAAGATTCCCCTTTTTGTTTCTGTATTTCTAGAACTGAGTACAATTTCTAACTGGATAAATGTTGAATTGATAGAGTATGTGCTCTATGAGAGCACAGATCATGAGAATGATGGACTCGTGTGCTGTCAGGGAACACTTTATAGGAGAAGACATTGTATTAGGGTTTTGAATAAAAACTCAGAGTTCTCTATTGCTCAATTACTTGTCATTTTTCCAAGAATTCCCTGTTTTCTTTGTATTAACATTCCCTCTGTCTAAAATCTCCTTCCCAACTTTTTCGACATGGCAAGGTGCTATTTATACTTCAAAGTTGAGCTAAAATATCTATTTGCCTCTGCTTATATCTGTGGTATAAGGGAGAGGAGAAAGAAGTTTGTGGTGGAGGATAGGGAGAAGGAACACTGGAGGGATGAGATGGTAGGAGTGGTTCCCTACAGGTCTAAAACCAAAACCAGGTTTGTGCCAATATACTCAGGGGTGGTGAGTATGCTCTTAAAAATGTTCAAAAGACCCTTTTTGAGACTTTGGACACAAGCAAAGGGTCCCAGGTGATGTGGTATAGCCAAGAGGGCATAAGAAGGTCATTTTTTCTGTTCTGCCTGGAATCAGGACTGATGGGTTTTTTTGAGCATCCTGGGCCAGCACCCTTGGTATGGATATTTATATCCTTTGGGGCAGGCAGGGCATCCGAATAGCTCTAATGGCCCACCCCCCAAATGGACAACTAGAATTAGAAAAGGAGATGAGAATTGGAAAGATACCTCATGGTAGCTGCAGTTGACAGGCTGCTGTGTCCTAGGAGAAACATCCCTTGGGGACTCTCATTGGGCACCACTTAGGACATAGAGGTGTTACTGAGATCTTGCCCAACTTCTGGTGAAAATATCGGGCCAGAAATTTGGCCATTTCTGGCTTGATACTTGTTTATTTTTTCATTCCTTGGATATAAAACACTGGTTACTAGGGGTAGATGGAGGAAGAACGGGGAAATGTCACAAGGTACACAGTTGCAGATATACAGAATGAATAAGTCTAGAGACATAATGTACACCATAGGTTATAATTATAATATTATATTTTATACTGAAAAGTTGCTAAGAGTAGATTTCAGGTGCTCTCATCATGCTTGCAAAAAAAAAAAATAACTGGGCAAGATAAAAAACTGATGGAAGGCATCTAACTCAGCACTCTCAGGTGGAAAAGTGGCTGTGTACTTGATATTCCTCATAAACACTGAAAGGCAAATAAATAATCCACTGCCATCCAGGGCAAAATATTATAGTGTAGGCAAACAATAGACATGCTAAAAGCCTGGGAGGAAAACTGAGGAGGGGGTTTCTTTGGAGAATAAGGATATTGGAAAATGCCTACTTATACCAGGGAATTTAAAGTCACATCGATACATTTGGAGGATATCCTAAGTAAAGTACCACAGGAATGGAAAAGTAGGCACCCAATGTACTCAATACTAATATGAAACTAATAGACGACCTACTACATGCTCACACAAGAAGAAAAAAACAACTAAATTCAAGTAAGAGGATGGGGAAGCAGGGAGGGGGAGAAGTAAAGGGGCAGGAGGGTTAGTAAGTTCTCACTTAATGAATGCAAAGTAGGGGTATATGGCATACCTCCTGGGCGAAGGGCTCAACTACAACTTGGATTTTACCTAAAAAATGCAAGCAATGTAACCTGATTGTTTGTACCCATATATTCATCTGAAATAAATAAGTGAAATAAAATAATAAAAAATAAAAAAGAAGTTTGCCATACACACACAAAAGAATCTGATCACTTAATGCTAAATGAAAAAAAAAAAAAAAAGAAAAAGCCATATGCATACCCAGGGCATGGCACATACTTAGAAAAGTTCTGAAAAAATCCTAACATTTTACCTATGGCTGATGTTTATGTTCAGTGAAAGCAGAAAGTTAAGGCAGATTGATACACAGCCTGTCTAAAGCATTAAAGGAATGCCTTGACACAGAGCCAATCTGCAAACAAGGATGGAAGTTTTCTTTTGTTGGCTCCTGATTGATGAAGAAGTATCTGTCAAAATAGTAGCTGAACATAAGCTGAAGAAAAAGAGACTTCAGAGAACACATGTACCAAATAATATTAACACAATCTTTACAAAAATAGTTTAGAAAATTCACTAAGCAAACAAAAACTACAACCCCAGCAAGCAACTACAACAAATAATGAGGAGGTAGACGAGTCTGATTCCAGAGCTATCACATTGTAATATTCAAAACTTCTAATTTACAATACAAAATTATGAAGCAAGTGAGGGGAAAAAAAGTATGACCCATTCACCAGAGAAATTAAGAGAAATTGTCTCAGAAGAAGCATAGATATTGGATTTACTAAACAAAGACTATATAATTCAACTATCTTAAATATGCTGAAAGAGCTAAAGAAAATTATAAACAAAGAACTAAAGGAAATTGGTAAAAAGATATATGAACAAAAATTAGAATACTGAAAAAGATAGAAATTATAACAAGAACCAAATAGAAATTCTGTAGCTGAAAAAGTACAATAATTGAAATGAAAATTTTAATAGATGATTTCAATAGCAGATGTGAACAGGCAAAAAGTAGAAATAGCTAATTTGAAGCTAGGTCAATTGAAATTATCCAGTCAAAAGAACAGAAAGAAAAGAATGAAGAAAAATGTACAGAACTTAAGAGACCTGTGGGATATCATCAAACATACCAAATAGCATAATGGGAGTATACAAAGGAGAGAAGAGAGAGAAAGGGGCAGAAATGATTTTAAAGAAAATAATGTCCCCGAATTCTCAAATTTGATAAAATACATGAACTTATACATCCAAGAAAGTCAATGAATTCCAGGAAGAATAATCTCAAAGAGAACCATAGCAAGACAAATTATAATCAACCAATTGAAAGGTAAAAATGAAGAAAATCTCAAATGCAGAAGGAGAAAGTGACTTAACATGTTCAAGTGGTGTTCAATAAAATTAACAGCCAATTTCTTAGAATAAATCATGGATTTCATAGGGCAATGGAATGACATATTTAAGGTGCTGAAAGAAAAAAGAACTCATCAAACACAAATTTTACAGCTGACAAAATTATCCTTCAAAAATGAAGGTAAAATTAAGACATTCCAAGATATTAACAAAAGCAGATGTAGTTTATTGCTAGTAGACCGGTACTATAAGAATTGCTAAAGGAATAATAGAGATTAGAGCAGAGATAAATTACAGAAGTAAAAAATAGAGAAAAATCAATGAAACCAAAAATTGATTCTTTGAAAAAAATCAACAAAATTGGCAAATGTAGCTGGGTTGGCTAGGGAAAAATGAGAGAAGATTCAAATTAATAAAACTAAATGAAAGTGGGGGCATTACTACAGACCTTACAGAAATAATAATGAAAAGATTATAGGAGAACACTATGAATAACATTTTGCCAACAAAAAGATAACCTACATGAAGTTGAAAAATTTCCTAGAAACTCATAAACTATTTCCTAAGAAGAAATAGAGAATGTAAGAGGACCTATGACAAGAAAGAAGACTCAATCAGTAAACAAAACTTCCTGACAAAGACAGATGGCTTCAGTGGTGAGTTCTACTAATTATTTAAAGAATACTTAACAGCAATCATTCTCAAGTTCTTCCCAAAAATAGAAGAAGAGAAAAACAGTTTTAAACTCACTGTTTTAGGTCAGCATTACCCTGATACAAAAGTCAAAGACATCAGAACAAAAGAAAACGACAGACCAATATTCCTTATGAATATTGATGTAAAAATCCTTAAGAAAACATTAACAAACTAAATTCAGGAGCATATTAAGAGGATTACCCAGCATGACCAAATAAAATGTATCTCAGAGTCTGGGCACTGTGGCCCATAATTGTAAGGCTGTGGGAGGCTGAGGTAGGTAGATTGCTGGAGCTCAGGAGTCGGACACCAGCCTGAGCAAGAGCAAGATCCTGTCTCTACTAAAAATAGAAAAACTAGCCAGGTGTTGTGGTGGGTGCCTGTAGTCCCAGCTACTTGGGAGGCTGAGGCAAGAGGATCACCTGAGCCCAAGAATTTGAGGTTGCTTTGAGTTATGATGATGATAGCACTCTATCTGGGGTAACAGAGTGAAGCTCTGTCTCAAAGAAAAATGTATTTCAGAAATTAAAAAATGATTCAACATATGAAAATCAATCAATCTAATATAGTATGTTAACAGACTGAAGGAAAAGAGACACATGGCAATCTCAATTGATGTAGAAAAGGCATTTGAAAAGATCCAACACCCTTTCATATAAACACACTTGAGAATCTAGGAGTGAAAGAAACTTCATAAAAATGAAACCTATTTTTATGAAAACCCACAGCTATCATTCTACTCAAGTATGGAACATTAAAAGTCTTCCAACTAAGATCGGAAAAGGCAACAATGCCCACTTTCACCATTTGTACTCAACATTGTACTGGAGGTTCTAGTTAGAGCAATTAATCAAGAATAAGAAATAAAAGACATCTCAGCAGTGCCTGTGGCTCAGTGGGTAGCCACCATATACTCAGGGTGGCAGATTCTAATCCAGACCCTGCCAAACTGCAAACAAAAAAATAGCCAGGCATTCTGGTGGGCGCCTGTAGTCCCAGCTACTCGGGAGGCTGAGGCAAGAGAATTGCCTAAGCCCAGAAGTTGGAGGTTGTTGTGAACTATGACGCCACAGCACTCTACTGAAGGCAATAAAGTGAGACTCGGTCTCTAAAAAAAAAAAAAAAAAAAAAAACCAAAAGAAAAAAAGACAGCTCAATTGAAAAATAAGTGAAACTATTTCATTCACAGAAAACATGACCATATAGATAGAAAATCCTAAAAACTACAAAAAATGATCAGAGCTAAGAAATGAATTCAGTGTAGTTGAAGTATATAAGATCCACAGACAAAAATCATTTGTATTCCTTCACGGTGTATGTATATATCATAGGGTCATCACAGGAAGTATCAATAGAAATGGGGAGAAAGAGAGGAGTTTTATCATGAAGACATTTAGTATATATCATTCTAGAGGTGCGTTAAATTTGTAAGGAGGTAAAAATAAGGCAAAGGCTCGAGTTTCTGCTTCCAGGTCAGGAAGTGTCCTCAGAATGAATGAAAGAATGCTCTATCTATCTATCTTTGCCAAAGTTCTGTCCTCTTTCCACTTTTCTCCTTTGCTTCACTTATCTCTATGCGGTTAACTTTCAAGTCTCTAGCTCCAGCTCTACCCCTAGTTCAAAATTTCCAGCTGCTTTCAGAAAATCTTCTCACAGATACCATCCTGCCATCCTTAAATCAGTAGGTCCAAAGCTGAACTCACTTTTCTCCCCGTGGTTCCTCTCCATCTCCTAATTTTGTCACCTCCTTTGGCTATCCTATCTGAAATTAGACCGCCCTCTTCGCCACACTTCATGTCTCCTTTCCCTTCCTTATTTCTTCCTTATCATTTATCACTTCTTATCACTTGTCATTTCTTCCTTATCACCAGCCAATACCCTACTTTTCTTATTTATCTCACTTATAGTTTATCTGCCTTGCTAAAATGTTAACCCAACGGAAGCCAGAATTTTTGCCTGCTCTGTTCTTGATGTCTCCCCAGAATCTAGTGCTAGGCATCCAACAGGTGCTTGGTGAATATTTATTTATTGAATGGCTTAATGAAGTCCCCTGCCTTCTGTTCCTGTTGAGAACTAATCTAGTCAGTGCCGCATCTCTTGCTTTAGTCCCTTCTTTCTCTTGTGCTGCTGCTCTATTTCATCAGCTGTCATTGTTTCTCAGAACTATTGCAAGAGCATGCCACATGATGGCTAATGAAATTTGGGCACGTTATTTAAATTTTCTTAGCCTCACTTCTTTATTTTCAAATTGCCATAGTAATACGAATTCACACAACTGTCTTGAGACTTATAATGCATGTATAGCATCTGGTGCAGTCCTTGAAATAGAATAACCACTCGATAAGTGACAGCTATTTTTATCACTTACCCTGCCAGCTCTGGGCTAGCCTTCCTGTTTGGTTTTCTGGCCCCTCTCTTCCTGAATGCTATTCTGTGGCCCCTGTGAACCACCTGTGGGTCCCCAAACATGATCTGAACCTTCCTGTCCTTCAGGCAGTGGCCAGCTAGGAACAAGAAGCTAGCGGTCAGTTCATCCCTTACTCACTGTCACAGTGAAGCAGCCCTGAACTGATTTACATCAAAGGAATGTAAATCCTTTGAGACCTGTTTGTTTCAGTTAGCAAAAGATGAGAAGACAATTTCTAGTGTTTTTGGTCGAGCCCAGAAATTTAGCTCAATTGAATCATCGGTTTTCAGTGTTCTAAAGGAGGTCAGTGCGGCTCAGGGAGCATCAGTTACCTCCCTGAGGTTACGCAGTAAGAAAGTAGCTGAACTGGTGTGAGGACTCATTTTCCTCACTTTAGCACCCTTTACCACCATGTGCTGGTCGTAAGTCACAAACACAAGCTTGTTTTACAAAAGCTCATTTCCCATACCCCCCGGCGCATAATGCTCTACATGCAGACACAGTTGGAGTTGTTTGCTGTGAACCATCTCAGGCTCTAGCATTCAAAGTTAAGAGGAAGCCGTAGTTTATCAGGCACCAAGGCAAAGCCTGGCCGCTCTCCCTGCGCCCTGACCCTTGGTAGACAGCCAGCCAAGACAGCTGTATACCCGTAATTCAGACTGAGCAAGCTACCCCAAACCAGGGAGTCACTCAGTGACTGTGTAGGTCTGCAACGACACTTACCTGGGCCAAGGCAGAAGACAAGCGGGAGAGACTGGAACAGCCAGAACATCCTCTCGGTGGAGGAGACTGGTGCTGGGGACGTTGCCGCAGTCAGAGATATTGTCACTCTGTCATAAACTGAAAGTATGTTGAATACTTAGACTTCCCCTTCCTCTCAGAACGTGTGAGAACATCTTTCCCCCACATTAAAAATCCAAATTTTAAACTTACTATTATTTCATTTACTTTTTCCTGAGCCAAGTACGAAAATCTTCATTGTGCAATGTCAATTGGAATGTTCACTTTCTATCTAGGTACTTTTTTCATTTTGGCAGAATTACTTCTTTGTGGCAAAATAGCCTAAAGTATATGTTGTTGTTATGTCAGCTAAAATTTACCACTTTAACCATTTTTAAGTGTGCCATTCAGCACACTAATTATATCCATCATGTCATGCAATCATCAGCATTTCCAAGTTATTTAAATGGAACTGCAACCCGTTTCCCCAAATAGGAACTGTGAGGACTGCCCATTCCTTTTTCTTCTAGGTCCTGGGAACCTCTAACCTACTTTCTGTTTCTATGAATTTGCCTCTTATAGGTATCTCCTGTAAGCGGAATCACACAATATCTGTCCTTTTGTGTATAGCTTATTCACTTAGCCTAATGTGTTCAAGGTTTATCTGTGTCACAGCATGTAACAGAACTTCATTCCTTTTTATGACTGAATAATATTCCATTGTATGTATATATGACATTTGTTTATCCATTCATCTGTTGATGGACACAGGTTGTTTCTCCTTTTTGGCTATTGTAAATAATGCTGCTATGGCGTATAGGTATCTGTTCAAATCTCTGTCCTCTAGTTCCTTGGGTTCACCTAGACGTGAAATTGCTGGATCTTATGGTAATTTTATGTTTACCTTTTGAGGAGCCTCTGAACTGTTTTCTATAGCGGCTTCACCAGTTTGTCCTCTGACCTGCAATTGGAACAAGGGTTCCAGTTTTTCCATATCCTTGCCAACCTTTGTTATTTTTCATTTTGTGGTAATGGCTATCTTATGAGTGTGAAATAGTATCTCACTGTGGTTTTGATTTGTCTTTCCTAATGCTTAGGGATGTTGAGCATCTTTTCATGTACTTATATCCATTTGCTTGCCTTCTTTGGAGTAAGAAGTCTAAGTCTTTTTCGCATTTTAAAATTAGATCGTTAGAGTTTTTGTTGAGTTGTGGGAATTTTCTTTTTATATATTCTGGATATTGATCCCTTGTCAGATACTTGATTTTGAAAATATCCTCTCCCCTTTTGTGTGCTGCCCTTCCACTCTCTTGAAAGTGTCTTTTGATGTGGTAATTTTTTTTTATTTTAATGATTTTTTAAATTTATTTTTTCTTTGGTTGTTCATGTTTTTAGTATCAAATTCAAGAAACCATTGCCGAATCCAATGTCATTATGATTTTCTCTATTTTTTTCTAAGAGTTTTATAGTTTTAGCTCTTATAGTTAAGCATTTGATCCATTTTCAGTTAATTTTCGTATATGGTTTGGGGTAGGGGTCCAAGTTTATTTTCTGCATGTGGCTATTTAATTGGCTTAGCACCACTTGTTGAAAAAACTGTCTTTACCCTCATTGAGTGCTCTCAGCACCCTTGTCAAAAACCATCTATTCCATTGGTTTGTCTGTCTTTGCCCTGGTACCACACGGTCTTATTCCTGTACCTGTGTGGTAAGATTTGAAATCGGAAAGCGTGAATCTTCCAACTTTGTTCTTATTTTTAGAGATTGTTTTGGCTACTGGCGCCCCTAAGATTTGATATGTATTTTACATGAGTTTTTCAATTTCTTGCAAAAACATCCTTGGAATTTTGATAGGGATTACATTGAACCTGTAGACTGCTTTGAGTAGTATTGTCATCTTAACAATATGAAATCTTTCAGTCCATGAACACAAGATGTCTTTCCATTTATTTATGTATTCTGTAATTTCTTTCTGCAATGTCTTATTATTTTTGATGTACAAGCTCCTATTTTATTCTTTTTGGTGTTATCGTAAGTGGAATTGTTTTCCTACATCCTTTTGGATTGTTATTAGTCTTTAGACATTCACCTGATTTTTGTGCGTTGATTTTGTGTTCTACAACTTTGCTGGGTTTTTAATTAGCTTTAATAGTTCGTGTGTGGGTGTGCAACCTTTAGGATTTTCAACATATAATAAGAGTATGTCATCTGTGAACAAAGATCATTTTGCTTCTTTCTTCCAATTGAGATATCTTTTATTTCTTATTCTTGTCTAATTGCTCTGGCTAGAGCTTCTAATACTACATTGAATAGAAGCAGTGAAAGTGAGCAACCTGTCTTGTTCTTGATGTTAAGAGAAAAGCTTTTGGACTTTCACCATTGAGTATGATGTTAGCTGTGGGTTTTTCATATATGGCTTTTATTATGTTAAGGAAGCCCTATTACTACTTCATTGGATGTTTTTTCATGAAAAATATGTTGAATTTCATCAGATGCTTTTTCTACATTAATAAAGATGATCAGATTTTTTTCCTTCTTTCTTTTAATGTGATGTATTACATTGATTGATTTTTGTATGTTGATTCCTCCTTGCATGCCAATAATAAATTCTACTAGGTAATGATATAAAATCCTTTTAATAGGCTGCTGAATTTGGTTTGCCACTCTTTTCAAAAATTTTTGCATCAATATTTATAAGAAATATTGGTCTGTAATTTCATTTTCATTTAGTGTCTTTGTCTGGCTTTCAGGGTAATGCTGGCCTTCTAGAATGAGTTAGGAAGTGGTCCCTCCTTGTTAAGGACTAAATATTTGTACCTGCTCCAAATTTAGATGTTGAAGTGCTTACCCCCAATGTGATGGTATTTTGAGGTGGAGCCTTTGGCAAGTAATTAGGTGAGCTCAGGAACCTGAGACCCTCATGATAGGAATAGTGCCCTTACAAAAAGAGGAAGAGAGACCAGAGCTCTTAACTTTCTCTCCACAATGTAAGGATGTATCGAGAAGGTGGGCCAACGACTAGCCAGGAAGAGCTTCACCAGGAACCAAATTGTCTGTCTCATTCTTGAACATCCCAGCTTCCAGAACTATGAGAAATAAATTCTATTTGTTTAAGCTACCTTGTGTTTTTGTTATGGAAGACTAAGTGGACTAATACATTCCTCTTTAATTTTTGGAAGTTTGAGAAGGATTTGTTTTAAACTTTTAAAAAATGTTTGGTGACTAATACAGCCATCTGGCCCAGGACTTTTCTTTGTTGGGAAGCTATTGATTACTGATTTAATATTCTTAGTAGTTATAGGTATAGCCAGATTTTCTATTTCTCCATGATCCAGTCTTCAGTCTTCTTTTTTTTTCACGATCCAGTCTTTATGGATTCTATGTTTCTAGAAATTTGTTTCCTCCTCTGCTCTATTCCCACCCTTCTGTGCTTTTCTGTTTATCAGAGGGTGGGAAGCCTGCAAACTACATTTATCTTTTTCTTTGTCAGAAAGGTTCTGATTAGATTTTACCAATGGGAGGTACTGGTGAAGCTGGAAGGAAGGAAGAAAGAATGTTTTCCTCTTAATCTTTCTGGTTGTGTCTTTAGTAGTGGAGCTATGGTGGAAGATGGTACAACCCAACCTAAACCAGGGGTTCTGGTTTAGCAGTGCAGTTCTAGCAAGTGTTCCAGAAGTCTTGGTAGTGTGGCACTTGTGGGCTGAGGCTTTTGGATGATGGCATCTGCAGAGGTGGGTGACTTCATCTCCCAGTCTCTTGTAATTTTGATGAGACAGAATTCTTGGAATCTTGGCAGGCAGCAGCACTGGTTCTACAGGCAAATTTCTATAGCAGCTTCCTGGAATTGTTAATTCCTTGATAACCTCAGCTTTCCTGTTTTATTTCTCCATCACTCTTACAATCCATTCTGTGTATTCAACTAGCTTGACTTGCAATGTTTCACATGGTTTCAGTTTTCCTAATTGAACTTTGACTGAAACATCTTCTATTTTTAGCTTGTTTGTAATTTTGTTTTTAATCTGTTGTGAGTGTTGATGTTTATCAAATATATCTTGTGGAATCCATTATTATGAATATTTATCCCCTCCCACCCTGCTCCTTTAATCTGTTTAAATGGAAAACTACAATAGATGGTTTCTTTTTTTTTTTTTTTTTTGAGACACAGCCTCAAGCTGTCCCCCTGGGTAGAGTGCCGTGGCATTACAGCTCACAGCAACCTCCAACTCCTGGGCTCAAGCGAGTCTCTTGCCTCCGCCTCCGCCTCCCAAGTAGCTGGGACCACAGGCGCCTGCCACAACACCCGGGTATTTTTTGGTTGCAGCCGTCATTGTTGTTTGGCGGGTCCAGGCTGGGGATTCCAACCCGCCACCTTAGGTGTACATGGCTGGCGCCTTAGCCCGTTGAGCTATGGGAGCCGAGCCAGATGGTTTCTTAAAGATAAATCTTCCTTACATTCTGATAAATCCTCCTCATTGCCTTTTTCTTTTAAAGCACTGTGTGGTTCAATTTGCTAAAGTTTAAATGAATACTTTTAACATTTATGAGTGAGATTTGGTCTGTGTCAGGATGTGGTAGACTTTTTCTGTGAAGGTCCAGATGGTGAATATTTTAGACTTTGTGAGCCAACGCTTTCTTCTTTGCAACTGCTCAACTTTGCTGTCATAGTGTGAAAACAGCCATAATCAATACATGAAAGAAGGAGCGTTGGCTGTATTCCAGCGGAACTTTATTTATGGACAATGACATTTAAATTTCATATAATTTTAACATGCACCAAAATATTCATCTTTTGAAGTTTTTTTTAACTGTTTAAAAATGTAAGAACTATTCTTTGTCCGCAGGTTACGTAAAAACAGGTGGAAGGCTGGATTTGGTCACAGGCTATCATTTGCTAACCTGTGGTCATTTTTATCTCTTTCTGGAGGATCATCTTCAACTAGCTTTGGAATCAGTGTTTTATTTCAGTGTTAAGTGAATTTAAAAGCTTCCTCCTATTTTCTATGCTTTTGGACAGTGCAAACATTGTAACCTAATTCTTTGTACCCTCAAATTAACCTGAAACAACAACAACAATAATAAAAGGAAATTATAAAAAAAAAAAAGCACTCTGGTTGTGGAGTAGGGAATATGAAGTCAGACAATGAAGTTCATGAACTCATCCTAAAAAAAGTGCTACATACCTCATTACTAAATACCATTATGATACCAGATGGCCAAGGGGAGTACTTCAAAGGTGACCATAGTGATATTCATCAATGAGGTACATAGCACTTTTCCTAGGATGAGTTTGTTGGACCTTATAGATTAGACTGTAGCAAGCATGACTGCAGGAAGGTAAAGTGTTATGGCTTCAGTAAGAGATGGCGATGACTTAGACAACCATAGCTAGTGGTGAAAGTGGAGAAGTAGATAGATTTCACAACATTCAGGAGGTGTGTTAGGGTTTCAAGACCACCCCAGCTTTGATGACTCCCTGGAGGACTCACAGGATCAGCATATGGCCATACTTATTGTAGTGAATGGATACAAAACACTGTGAACGGAAAGGATACATAGGGAAAGGTCCAAAGGAAATCAGGGGCAAGTTTTCAGGAGTTCTCTTAGTCAAGTCACATAGGGCATGCTTGATTCCTTCAACAACAAGTGTGACAACATATTTGAAGTGTTATCTACCAAGGAAGCTACCTCTGCCTAGCAAGTGCCAAAATTCTAGGATCCAAGAAGGAAAGCAGTTTTTCAGCATAACTAAACTGTTTGCAAACAGTCTAGGTATAGTATGAGCCATTCTTACGAGGAGGTAATAAAAGCCTTTGCAAAAAGTCCAAATTCCTAGACACCAGCCAAGGACTAGTCTCATAAACATATCTTTCAAAGTACGGCAGCTTTAGTCCTGTTGTGCTAACTTTTCTGTTTTCTGCATAGGAGGTAAAATTGATATTTTCCTACTATATTTCCAGCCAAAGGTTCTAGAACAGTGGTTCTCAACCTTCCTAATGCCGCGTCCCTTTAGTACGGTTCCTGTGGGTCGCAACCCATAGGTTGAGAACTGCTGTTCTAGAGCATCTTTACTTTTTATTTATTTATTTTTTGAGACAAAGTCTCACTATGTCACCCTGGGTAGAATGCCATGGTGTCATAGCTCACAGCAACCTCAAACTCTTGGGCTTAAGTGATTCTCTTGCCTCAGCCTCCCAAGTAGCTGGGACTACAGGCACCTACCACAATGCCCAGCTATTTTATTATTATTATTATCATTATTGTTTAGCAGGCCCTGGCCGGGTTCAAACCCACCAGGCCCGGTGCATGTGGCTGGCACCCTAACCACTGAGCTATGGGCACCAATCCATTACTTATTTTTTGGAGACAATTTCTCACTCTGTTGCCAGGCTGGAGTGCAGTGATGGGATCTTGGCTCACAGCAACCTCCAACTCCCGGGCTCAAGTGATCCTCCTGCCTCAGCTTCATGAGTAACTGGGACCATCGGCATGTAACATCATGCTGGGCTAATTTGAAAATTTTTTTTTGCAGAGATGGCATCTTGTTATGTTACCTAGGCTGGTCTTGAACTCTTGGCCTCAAGCAATCCTCTCACCTTGGCCTGCCAAAGTGCTGGAATTACAGGTGTGAGCCACTACACCCAACCTGTAGGATCTATTTAGGGAAAATACTGAGGAATAAAGAGAATAATATCTAGCTTTGTCATTGAGACACATACCAAAGGATTGTCACATCGCAGATAACGCAGTTAAAGGCAGCACAAACTGTTGCATCTTCGATAATTAAGCAAACTATTACACATCGAGGACTTCCTCTGTACCTTGCACAGGATCAGGCAGGGTGGATACAAATGGTGAGTAATCTAGACACAGCTTGTGTCCTGATGGAGCTCACAGTCCAGTGGCAGAAGAGAGTCATTAATCAAATAATCACAGGGAGAAATATTTAGAGATGAAATGTGAAAACTGCCAGGAAGGAAAAGATATTGTACAATAAAAGCAAAATATAGGCATTGGACGTGGTCTGCAAGAGCAGGGAAGACTTCTCTCAGGGAAGGGATGTGAGCTTAGCCTGGAGGAATGATTGTGTATTGAGCAGGTAAAGTTGTGTTTTAGAGGTAAGGAGGGTCAGGAGGGGAGATGATGTCAGGCAGAGGGAGAGTCCTAGGGCTAACGTGTAGATGAAATGAAACAAAATGTGCCAAACCTCAGAGGACACCGAGAAACATCACTCATTTTTTTAATCCTCTTGAGTGGTGGCTGCATCTGTTGCAGAAGCACAGGGATCTGAAATTCTTTCTGAGTAGCAGCCAATTTCAGCTTAACCGGAAAAGGATGAAGAGATATAGCTGGGGGACCTGGGAGACCAGGCTCCTCTGCAGAGTGGCTCAGAACAGAGGAGCTGGGGCTCCTTTGATAAGCAGGGAGCAGAGGAAGTGGTTTATTACTCAGACCTGCAAGCTGCCATTTGCTATCTCACACATCACCACCTAGCAAGTCATTTCCCCTTCAGCGTTTTACAAAACATCCTGCAGGAGGGGTCTGTGGGATCCATGACCTTATTCTCCTCATTTAAAAAACCAGTCTGTTTATCCCTTTCCTTGAAGAGGCTCTGTGGTGACCTGGACAATCCCTACTCCATATTCCCTAGACTCAGTCTCTGAAAGTGGGTCCCAGGAACCCCTTTTCCCTCCCAATGTCTGGGTCCAAACCCAGTTGAACCAACATTTATTAATTCCTAGTAGGTGTTGGCTCTTGTGATGCAACCCTATGGTAAGACAAAGCTCCTATGATTTAAGTGCTAGATTTTCCCCTCTGTAGGTTGATCAAGGCAGAACTCCCTTCTCCACCCACCGCTGGACACCTCTGCAGCCCTCATTGCTTGCTGTTCATGGTGTTAGACCTCCCTGCCTTTAGCTTCTCAGTCTCCTCTCAGTCATCTCTCTCATGTCAGACTTCTCTTTTCCTTTCAGTCCCTTGGTCTCTTGTCTACACAGGGCCTGGGTTCTCGAACTGCACAAGACTTTTCTTACGTTGACCCTCTCATAAAACTCTGCTATTTTAGCTACTTACTTTATTCTTCCGTACTTGCAAAATAAAGTAAGACCCCCCAAAAGTATAGATGCATTATAAATAACATTTATTGTTTACACATATTTACACAATATTTCATATTTATGCACACAATTAATGGAGCTGTTAGTTCCACTTCTTAAGCACTTACAGGGTAAAATTTGTGGATGATATAGATTTAATATACAAATATATCTACTTTGAGCTGTTTTTAATACCTTTAAATATCAGTAGATGCAAGAATTTATTCAACAAGTATTTGTCAAGCAAAGTGTCAGGTGTGTGCTATATCTGAGGCCAAGTACCAAGATGTTGGGACTCCACAGCGGGGAAAAGGAGGAACATGGCAGGGGGCAAGTGCATAGCCATTGGTGATAAGAAGTCTTGAGTTCAGATCCTATCTTCTCAACTTCCTCCCTTTGCTAAGGTGTTTGTACTATGTATTTACACTGCTGAATTTTTTGTCTTTTTAGACTGCATATTAATTGGCAAATTACTTGCCAGGTATTCATTCCCTCAGCCTTTATGTTAACTAGAAGAATTAACTGCTGCTTTACAGGGCTGCTGTATCGGCAATAATGTATAAAACATCTAGTGTAGCAGTGGGTGTACAAAACAAACGCTCAATGAATTATTATAGGCTCCTTGCCTGCCAAGAACTTGCCAATCTCTGTTATTATTATTGTTATTATTTAGAAATATTATCCCCTCTTCTTTCAGTCTGGCTTGAGAGACAGGTATAGAATTAGGTAATTAGAGGGTGTCATGTTAGTGACTGAGGGAACAGACACTGTGCACACATATAAGAAAATAGGTCTGAGTTAGGAGGGATGGAGTTAAAAGTTTGACATACAACATTAATTTGACGTGCCATCAGCTGCATTTCCACTGCAAAAAGTTTTATTTCATAGGTTTGGATTAGCGTCTCATGAAGCTTTCAGGCCTTCAAGAACAGCTTGTAAAATAATCCAGGGCTTTTCCACGTGCGGGCATATTCTTAGATAAGTAACACCTCTTTTAATCCCCACAAGGTAGGAACTCATATTGTCCCCATTTTACAGATGGCAACCTGAGGCACAGAGAGGTTAAACTAACTTGCCCCCGGTCACATCACTAAGAAACTAGGGTTCAGGCCCAGTCCCTCTACTGTCAGAGCCCATGTTTGTGATCACTCATTACACTTCCTTTATTGTTGTCATTCTCAAGTCAGTAATTGTTCTTGAGAAAATTATGTAAACCAGGGAAAATCAGAGAAAAGCTAAAAGCAGAAGAAAAATAATGAATTTGGAAAAAATAGAGACTGGCTGCTTCTCTCTAGGCAGAACCTGAGAAGTGCTCTCTGTGGACATCGCCCAGGCCAGCCAGTCTCCTTCAGGCCCATGCCCAGTTTGCAAGCTGGCTGTACCAAGCTCGTCTCATGGGGGCAGGTTGTTTACAGTGTTCTACAGACTTTTTATTTTATTTTTTTAAATTTTATTTTAAAATTTATTTTAATTAATTTTTCTTGGAGACAGTCTCACTTTTTTGCCTTTGGTAAAGTGCCCTGGGGTCATAGCTCACAAGAACCTCAAACTCTTTGGTTCAAGAGGCTGATCATCTTGTCTCAGCCTCCCAAATCGCTGAGACTACAGGCACCTGCCACAATGCCTGGCTATTTTTAGAGATGGGGGTCTCACGCTTGTTCTGGTTGGTCTTGTTCAGGGAATTCATGCATCTCAGCCTCCCCAAATGCTGGGATTATAGGCATGAGCCACTGCACCTGGCCTTGTACAGGTGATTTTAAAAATCACATTTGAGGGCTTGGTGCCTGTAGCTTAAGAGGCTAAGGTGCCAGCCACATACACCAGAGTTGGCGGGTTTGAATCCAGCCTGGGCCTGCCAAACAACAATGACAACTACAACCAAAAAATAGCTGGGGGCGCCTGTAGTTGAGAGGTGGAGACAAGAGAATCGCTTAAGCCCAGAAGTTGGAAGTTGCTGTGAGCTGTGCCACCACGGCACTCTACCCAAGGCGACAGCTTGAGGCTTTGTCTCAAAAAAAAAAAAAATCACATTTCAGGCTGATGCATTTGCTGCTTCTGAGGGGCATGAGTTCCAACATTCCTCATTTTCTCAGCCGAGCTCCTGAGTAAAGGTGTATGCAGACGGCGGAGGGACTGTCCTGGCTTTCCGCTGCTTTCCACCAGAGGGCACTCACTGTCTCAGAGATTTCACTTTCGCGGCACATTAAAAAATCCAGTTCCTCTTGGTCTGAAGCAAGATCCTGCCCACTGAAAGGATACTTTGATTTTATATAGCTGTTGATCACAATCTAGTTCACGTGGAAAACTGAAGGGGAAAATAAGATCACATTCATTTTACCCAAAGAAAATCTGAGAACTGAGCCCAAGAGAGGGGGTAACTTCATCTTCATAAATCAGAAGAGGCAAAGGAAAGCAGCAGTGAGAAAGAGTGGGGTGGTCCTGAGCCCAAGGGCCACCCCGTAAGAGTGCCTGTGCACTGGCTCCATCCCAGGGTTGCTTTTCTCCAAGACATAATAGACCTGATCTGCTCTGACTCTTTTTATTTTCCTTTTTTTCTTTCTTTTATTATTGTTATTATTATTACTGGCACTACATACATGTCATTAGGACACTAGGAATTTTACCTGGGAGAGCATCTTGGGAAGAGGAAGGGGTCAGTTAGGGAATGAGAACATTCAGAGTGATTCTTCAGCTTGTCTCCAGGGAGGGGAATGATTTCATTTTAGAAGCAGCTGGTTGAGTGTCACTTTGGAAGTCCTCCACCCTTTATGACCAAGCCTCTTTATTCCCTTCTCTGTGTCCCTCCCCAAGTCACTGCCTTTCCACCTCCTTAAACCTGGTTCAATGCCTCAGCGGACCTCTCAGTTGGTCTGTGTAACTCTGGAAATCTTTTCACCTCAAAATGCCCTTGCCCCAGGAATAGCCTCTGACATCGGCATCCTGACATTTCATGCTCACCATGATGGGGTGGCGCTGTGCTTACTGGCTTCTCTCTAGCTCTGCTTCTGACTTTTACCTTCCATTGGAGCTGGCTGGTCACTGTCAGCCCCACTGGACTGCATTTATTACCATACACGGGATACATGGAGCCCTGTGGATGGTGGTGGGTATAGAGATCTTGCCATTAAGTAGTGTACACTGTAGTGAGGAAAGCAAGTGATTATTTATGCTGTAAGGCAGAACGAGATGAGTTCTAGTGATGGAAGGACCAAAAGGAAAAAAGGAGAGTGAAAAGAACCAAGAAGCTGTCTGTGGTGACTATTAACACCACAGACAGCTTCTCAGGAAGGTTCCATTTGAGGTGGGCATTAAAGGATGTAGCACTGAGGCACTCTGCCATACATAGGCAAGAAACTGTGAGTGTGCATGGTGGATCTGGGCGGCGCCCTGAACACAGCCCACAGATCCAGGCCTCTACTCATGGTCATGTTCTCTCACTTGGAGGGCTTCTCTGCTCCTCTTTCTTTATCCAAACTCCACCCATCTTTTGAGGCCCAGCTTCAGCCCTGCCTCCTCCATATGGTCTAGCTCATGCCAGTATTTGCAGGTGCAGTTCAGGATTTAATCGCAGGGTCTCCTTGGCTAGACAAGGGCAGACGTTATACACACCTTCCACTTTGGGGCCTCATAGCCCCTGACATAGCGTTAACGGCAGTCAGTGCCAGTTGGGTCTTGGGATCATTCACAGGGACTGATGCCTAAATGCAGCTCATATCTTCTGTACAGCCTGGGGTCATTCACCAGGATTTAGGTTTAGCTGGTCATGTTTGCTAACACATAAAGAAAACACTTCTTCAAATGATCACATGTAAGTCCTGGTCAGCTGAGGGTGATTCTTCCTCACTGCTGAGAGTTATTAATGCCTGTGTGACTGGTTGGTTCTGTGTTTGTGGGGGGTGGGTGCCCGGGTGGAGGAACGCAGCCTCGGCTTAACCCTCACAGCTCTCTGAGCTGAGCCTGAGGAAGTGAGATAAACTCAGTTCATCCCTTGCGCCATCCTGTGTTCCCTCCGGAGAATGACTCTGCTTCATGCACCGTCCCTTGTGGTGATGGTTGGGTCACACCCAGTTCCTCTGAAGTTCTGGAAATGTAGTAGGCCAACTCCTGCGGGAGAGCATGGTGCTGGGTATGGCAGATGCTTCTTGCTGGGGCTGCTCTGAGTGTCTCAGAAAGAAAGCCTGGCTAGAAGGAAAATCCTGCACGGCTTCTTAAGTAGAACCCAGAGAAAAGTGTCCCAGCAGTCCAGAATCCACAGAAAGAGTGTTTTCCAGCACCACATTGGAGAGCATGTTGCATGGCTGGCGGCCTCTCCCACCTGGACTGTCATCTGTGTTTGGGCTGGTTGAGCTACGTGCACCCTGTCCCAAGCTCCCCAGGGTGTGTGGGGCTTCCGTGCACTCGGGTTAGAGGCTGCATCTGCCTTCAACAAAGGGTGCATCTGCCTTGAACAAAGGGTGCCTTTTCCTAATTTGCTCATGATGCTGTAGAGACCGGAGGAGACCAAGTACCAGGGCTCCTCACATACATAGTGTGAGAGCAGAGCGTTCTAGCTGGTGTGCCATGACATACAACAGGTATGCAAAATATTGCTCCCCTTCTTGCTGGGCAGGGTTGTCACTTCCAGTCATGAGAAGCTGCTAGTCACCACCAGCCCCCAGATGTGAGCAATCTTGATTTTTTTTTTTAATCCCAGAGTGCTATAATAATGTTATTTTCTGTATACATTATGCTGTGAAGAAGTTTGGGAACCCGCTTTGTCAACTTTGGGAACCCTTCTTTGTCCAGAAGAGAGCCATTTTAGAAAGGCCCCCATCTGTCCATCTAGGCACATGGGTCTCCTGCTTTGCTTACATGTTGGGATGTGGTGATTTGCAATCTCCTGGATAAGAGCTGAAGGAGAAGGTGTGGGTTCAGGGCACCCGCCAGTATTGGTGGGTGTGACTCACTTTCCAGAGGGAGAATTCTGTCCGGCAGCCTAGATCACAATTTCGTAGCTTGAAGTCCCAAGTGGTTTGTGGGCCTTTGTGCTGGTTTTCCCCATCTATGAGGGAGAGGGAAGTGTGAGACTGTGCCTACTGCAAACTGCTACTGGGAAACTTTGGAAGGTTCCCAGGAGAGTAAGCAAATGGCATGGGGACACCTTAGGTTTCCCCAGCACTGGGGAAATCTGGGAGAGCAAGGCCTTGTCCTTTGCTGAGTCCCTAGCTGCTACTCCAGCTACATGTTTTGGGACCCCCCGGGCAGCTAGGAGAAAAGAGCAATAGGAAGGAATGGGAGGGGGGTATTTGACCTTGATGTTCATTATAGGCTTGAAGCAACATCCAGGGTCAAGCTACCTGCATTTCTTGTTGCTAGTCAAGCCCTAGTTTTTTTCCTATCCCCATGATCCCACTTTCACCTATACACAGTGGAGAGTCACCACTAATGTCTGGTCACCACCAGCCTTTCAAGTGCTCTAGGCATTGAGAGAGCTGCAAATAACTGTCCCATTGGCTTGAGCAGTCTTAGGGATTTTTTTTTGAGACAGAGTCTCAAGCTATTGCCCTGGGTAGCATGCCGTGGCATCACAGCTCACAGCAACCTCAAACTCTTGGGCTTAAGTGATTCTCTTGCCTCAGCCTCCCAAGTAGCTGGGACTATAGACACCCACCACAATGCTTAGCTATTTTTTGGGTAGTTATCATTGTTGTGTGGCAGGCCCAGACTGGATTCGAACCCACTAGCTCTTGTGTATGTGGCTGGCTCCCTAGCTGCTGAGCTACAGGTGCCAAGCCCACAGTCTTAGGTTTTAAATTAAAAACTGATGAATGGCTCGGTGCCTGTGGCTCAAGCAGCTAAGGCGCCAGCCACATACACCTAAGGTGGCGGGTTCAAATCCAGCCCTGGCCCGCCAAACAACAATGATGGCTACAACCAAAAAAAATAGCCGGGCGTTGTGGTGGGCGCCTGTGGTCCCAGCTACTTGGGAGGCTGAGGCAGGAGACGTGCTTGAGCCCAGGAGTTGGAGATTGCTGTGAGCTGTGATGCCACAGCACTCTGCCCAGGGAGACAGCTTGAGGCTCTGTCTCAAAAAAAAAAAAAAAAAAAAAAAAAAACCAAAAAAAACCTCTGATGAATAATTGCCATCCAACTTGTCTATGAGGATTTACTTTGCAATCTCTTGGTCCAGGACTTCCTGATTAACTCCTCAAATGTTGTCTTCTTCTCTTTCTGCCAGCTAGAAAGGTAAGTTACTCTTCCACCCACCTCGCACTTGCCTTTGGCTGCTGGTACAAACATACCAGCCACCCTGCCCTTCCCTTCTGGGTTTTCCTTCCCCTTCTCCCCTCTCCTGATCACTGAGGATGTAAAGGTCCCTCATTTTGGTTCTCCAGTTCACTTCCTCCCTGCCTGTGGAGCTCTTAGATTTCCTTCCTGTCGCCTCACAGAATCTGCTCTTATTCTTACCCATTTTAGCTTCCTGCCTGGTACAGCTCAGCTGTTGGGAGTGCTTACAAAGCTTGACTTCATGTGACCCAAAGCTGTCCCGGCTGTAGCAGAAGTGAGGACCTTCAGATAGTGATGACCCTTCCCTAGATTGCTCCAAAACTTAAAAGTCCCGTGACAGGGCTGTGCATATCGCAGAGAACACGAGGGTAGGGAACTATAAGTGTCACTAGACCTCTACAAATGGCTTTGCAGGTGTGTGGGGGAAAGGGAGGCCAAGGAGGCCAGTGGGAACTGAAATTCAGCTTCTGTCCCATTTGCTGCCTGTGCTCTGGATGTAGCCTGTGTCTGCCCAGAGGAAGGGCCCTGTTTTCTACTGGTTCACACTGCCACCTGGATGTTACATGGGCTGCAGTTCAAGGCCTAGGGGTTTCTGCATTGAAAGGTGGGATCAGCATCCCAAGCAGACCAACTTGTAAATGGCTATGGACCTGGGGAGCAGGGCTGTGTGCATATGGGGAATTGTATATAAACCAAAGTCCAAGGCAGTTACTCCTGAGAAGTATGGAAGAGTCCCTAGGGGATCAGCTGGCCCCAGGCTGGGTGGGCTGGGGGCACCAGAATGGCTGGAACACATAGGAAAACAGGGTTCAAAAGCCAGAAGGGATTTACCTTATCAGAGAACTGCACGATGGAATATATCGTGTTCGGGGGCTCTTCTTTGGAGGGGAGCACCTGTAAGACACCCATGTTCCCCCCGGGTAAGAAAGCTCAGGTTCAACAGCATGGGTCCCCTCCTAACTCTGCCCCACCCCCAGCCCTCTCTGGTCCTGCCTTACTAGGTGGCCTCAGTTCTGGCTCAGAGAGAATCAGGGTGAGAAGTGGGTGGAGAAGGCCTAGGGGATGCAAAACCTCAGGCGCCTAGAGGAGGGGCCTGTATGTTTCAGACTGAGTCCTGCTGGGATAGGATTTTAGTTTCCCTTTGGGGATCCTGCTGCCCTGCCCGTCCAAGTACAGTGCTAGACAGAGCAAACAGGCTTTGTCTTAACTTCGCCACTTTGGGACTTCAGGGAAGCAGGTGGCCAGGAACATAGAGAAAGGTGATCTGGGTGGAGGTGAGGGAGGGGAAGGCAGGTGGGAGGAGGGGTATAGGACAGGGTGACTCTGAGTCTGAGGGCTACCTGCTGCTGCTGCTGGACCAGGGAGTATACCTTAGGGGGCCTTCCTGCCAGTGCCATGGCCTCGGAGCCCCCTTAGCAACCTTGACCACATCAGTAGTCACATGACAGCTGTCACCTCACACCAGGGCTCCCTTGTACAGCCCCTTTAGGGTCCCTCCTAGTCATGACTCTCTAGCCTGCAGTCAAATCCTCTGCAGAAACGCAAGGCCACAACCCATGGAGGTTGCCATGGGATGACAATTGGCCACATTCCTACCCTCTGATAGAATGGCTTGTGGCATCATTTCCCCAATAGTGGTATTCCCTGGTTGGACCCTCCAGACCCTTGGCTACTGTCCAGGCAACAGCAGAGGGTGATGGCTGCCCGTGACTCCCCAACAGGGAGATGGCGGGGGGCGGGGGTGTCCATGAGCAGCACCAGCTTACCTTGAACTGGGGGATTTCATCGTAGATTCTGGCCTCTGCTGGCTGGGTGTCTCTTGAAGCTGTGATGTTGGTGTATATTGTTTTCTTTGCAATAGCCTCTGTGTCACAAATAAATATAGAACCACATTCTGTGAATGGTGGGTGGGTTTTTAGAGATGATCTACTCCAGTGTTCTCTTTTTAGATGAAGAAATGAAGCCTAAGGGGTTAAATGGCCCCGATCCTCTTGAGAAGGATGCTTGGATCCTTGGACTCTCTGTCTTTCCATATGGTAGACGAAGCACCTGGCTCAGGCCTCACCCACAGCTCAGTGGGAATTTGCTCCTACTCAAGAGTCCAGATGAGGCTAAAGAGAATCTCTCCAGCCCCTGTGGACAGTAGAAGGCAGCTTTTCCCACCCAGGGTCTTACTAAGTGTCTCTGGCACATAGCACTGAGTGTCTTGCGTGGCTAGCTGCCTTTTCATGTCAGGGTCTTAGTTTTTTAGCTTGATCGAGTTATACACAGTATTGCATCCTGCTGGTGTGTACCTTACTGTGACCACTTCAGTATCAAGCACGTAGTAGAAGCTCCACAAACATTTAGTGCTTGCTCGATTGATTCACAAAGTTAATGAACATCTATTAAGTTTATTCCATGTGCCAAGCTCTGTGTAAGGTCCCAGAGAAGCAAAGACAGTAGATAAGTCCCTACTTTAAAAAATGTATGGGCTAGGAGAGGTATTCATCCCAGTGTATAACACAGAACATTTTAGAGTCAAACTGAAAATAGCCCCAATTTGGGGCCTTGTGGGTCCAGGGCACCAATACATCTACAAATAACAGCTCTGAACTGAGCTGTACCATGGGGCTCCAACATTTCAGAGTTTTGTTCTGTCCCAGCCCCTGGCCCAGACCTGGTGAGTGAGGCAGACTGAGGGCTTTCTCTTATCCCTTTTACAGGTTCAAAGAATATCCCTTTTCTTTCCCCAAAAGGCTGTGAGGTATTGAAGACACATGTCTCTTTGAGGGACCTTACAGACTACCTGTGGCCTCAGCACGCTGTGATTTCTCCCCATCATGAAGCCATTTGAGCAAGGCACAAGTCCCAAATTCCCTTCCCCTAGAAGGCCCCCTCTGTACCATGCCCAGGCCCTACAATTGTAAACACAATAGCTAACGTTTACTGAGTACATACTATGTAATAAGGAACTGGGCTGAGTATTTCATGTGTCTAATTCCATTTAATCCACTTAATAAGTACATACAGGATGCCCTATTTTTTATGAATATTTCATAACTTAGGAAATGGCAGCTTATAGTGATAAAATATCAATACCTGGTAGCTGCCAAATGGTTAACTGGGGTCTTTGCCCCCAGACTGACTGTACTGTACGTGCTTAGGGGCCAGGCATGGTGGCTCACACCTGTAATCCTAGCACTTTGGGAGGCCGAGGCAGGTGGATTGCCTGAACTCAGGAGTTTGAGACCAGCCTGAGCCACAGTGAGACCCCAAAAAAAAGGTAGGTGTTATGGTGGGCACTTGTTGTCCCAGCTACTAGGGAGGCTGGGGCAAGAGAATTGCTTGAGCTTGAGCCTAAGAGTTGGAGGTTGCTGTGAGCTGTGATACCATGGCACTCTGAGAGCCACAAAGTGAGACTCTGTCTCAATTAAAAAAAAAATAAATAAATACAATTTAAAAAAGAAAATTAAAAAATAAAAACACAGTACATGCTTAGTCTTAACCACTGCTATGAACTCTCCACTCCTCCTGTTATTATTCAGGGAACCTTGTGGCTGAGAACTTACAGCGCTGTTAGTGAAGCTCTTCAAGAAACCTGAGACCTGAGGACTCAGACCCAAAGGAGTATCAGGAACACCGGAGCAGAGGCTCCAAGGGAAAAAGAAGATGTGGGGGAGGGGATAGGGGTGAGGGAGAACAGGAGGACATAAAAACTCCTTTGGGGTCTAAGATCAGGTTTTCTGAATTGAGAATGTTACAATTACAGAAAAATCAGAGGGATTCTGAGAGGTTTAGGGACAAATAAAGGACTCAAAATTAGTACATGTCCCTCAGTGACTCTCCCAAGGTCATTATCAAAACGTGATAAAATTGGAAATGACCCCGGAGACTCTCAAGAGTGAACATTTTACATGTGAGGACACTGAGCCAGAGAGGTGAGCACACTTGTCCAGTGATGCACAGCTTATTAATGGCAATACTAAACTCCCCAAGTTCTGGGTCCCCCAAATGCTGGTGATGTCAGGAACAGATCCTGAGGACCATTCAGGGCAATGTCATGCAGTGCTCAGGACCACCATTCTGGGAGGGGGTAAGGTGACGGGATGAAGACGGTAGGACTCTTCACAACACCATGGATTAATGACTTCAGTTCCAGGGAGGAAGAAAGAGGATTTGCCTTCTGGGAAAATCCTACCTTGTTTTCTCTTGCACAAATGGACCCCAAACACTGAAGACAGAACGAGAACAATCAGGAATAACCCCACCAGCACACTAAGGAACTTGGTCCGGTGAGCACGGAAGCCCTTCGTGACGTCTGGAAGTAGAAGACACAGTGAGTCAGGACTCTCAGGGAACAAGCCCAGGAGGCTGGGGAGGCTTGTCTACAGCCAGGGGGATTATCACAGTTAGGTGATTTCCAAGGGACTGCCAACCTTCTAGGGGAATTGAACTTTCTGCTATTAAAAGTCAGGGTTAAAAACTAAATGGGAGAGTTGAGCGGAAGCTGCCACAGAACCCCCTGAGATGCTCAGCATCTCCCAGAGGCTCTGAATCTTTCCCAGTGGGCTTCCTGGGAGGGGCTGTCGCCAGGGAGCAGGCCCAGCATAAAGGAGGCACATTGTCCTAGAGAATAAGGCCCACAGGCAGGCCTTGCAGCTCTTCAGTATGGTTTCGGAGCTCCCAGGAGCACAGGTCAGAGCCGGTTACCTGCGCAGAGCTGCTGGGCAGAGATGGAGTCAGAACTGTTGCTGACAGGGTTCCAGGCTGTGCACGTGTAAGTCAGCTCATGGTCCCCAGGGGTCTGGAAGATTTGCAGGACAGGACCCTCTTTTCCTAGGGGACTCCAACTGTATGTCACGTTCTTTTCTTCTTTCTCCACAGAGCATGTCAGTGTGACATTACAGGTGCTGTTCACAGATGTCATTAAACTCTGTGTAATTTTCGGTTTCCTAAGCCGACCTGTGAGGGGAAAGCACACAAGCCAGTGATGAGCTGCAGCTGGCTTGTGCTAGTTTTAGAAAGCCAGTTGCGGCTCGGCGCCTATAGCTCAACCGGCTAAGGCGCCAGCCACATACACCTAAGGTGGCAGGTTCGAATCCCCAGCCCGGACCCGCCAAACAACAATGACGGCTGCAACCAAAAAATAGCCGGGCGTTGTGGTGGGCGCCTGTGGTCCCAGCTACTTGGGAGGCGGAGGCAGGAGACTCGCTTGAGTCCAGGAGTTGGAGGTTGCTATTAGCTGTAATGCCATGGCACTCTACCCAGGGGGACAGCTTGAGGCTCTGTCTCAAAAAAAAAAAAAAAAAAAAAAAGAAAGCCAGTTGCTCAGTATTCAGAAATGTTGCAAGTTGTGGTTAAACAGAGACGTCATTAAAGTATACAGCTTACAGTTCAATACATTACATTAAAAACAGAGGTAATCAATGCTCAAAACTCAACATGTTCTAATCATTGGATTATTCACTTTATTTTATTATGTTTATTTTTTTAGAGAGAGGATCATGCTGTGTTGTCCAGGCTGGCCTTAAACTCCTGGCCTCAAGTGATTGTGTCTCAGCCTCTTGAGTAGCTGGTACTATAGTGGTGTGCCACTGTGCTTGGCATCTAATTATTTTTTGACATTTAACTATCACCTATGCTCCTTAAGTTATTTCCATCGGTTATATCTATCCTTTGTAACAATGTACAAGCGGACATGTATGTCCAACATATCTTTTTTTTTTATTGTTGTTCCATGGTGTCACAGCCAACAGCAACCTCAAACTCTTGGTCTCACATGATTCCCTTGCCTCAGCCTCCCAAGTATGTGGGACTACAGGCACTCACTACAATACCTGGCTAGTTTTTCTAATTTTAGTAGAGATGAGGTCTCGCTCTGGCTTAGGCTGGTCTCAAACTTCTGAACTCAGGCAATTCACCTGCCTGAGCCTCCCAGAGTGCTAGGATTACAGGCATGAGCCACCCAGCCCGGCCTCCAACATGTCTTAAAATCAGCCACAGTGGGAGCATTTACCCCACAGAAATTGGCAAATGGTCTAAACTTGGCTTGATTTACTGTTTCGTTGATTATTGCTCAGGACTAAAATAGGAATGTAGTAAAAGACACTAGTGCAGATTAAACTTCAAAGTGTATCATATCTGTAGATCTTGCATCATGAATAGTATAAAAAATTAGGATATATTCTTCTAGTGCTTGATAACCATTATCTAGTTCAGCAAAGAAGCTGCTCACGTGATTGATGGACAAGTGATGCTTCAATATCTGTGTCTTCGTTTAATCATTTTTTTCTGATTACTTAACTTAAATGAAAATATCAACCAGCGTTCATGTTGGAACTACACTCAATCATCAGTTGCAACGATAGGTTGGTTAGGGATCTAAATGTTCCGTAAAAATCAATGAAAGCATTCTGTGAGAATAATTGCCTATATGTAATTTATAAGGAAGGCTATCATATATTTTATTACCATTAATCTGTGTGCTACACACCCTTCATGTCAATAAGTTTTATACTAAATACAAATTATAGATAAACATATGCACACCCCTCCCCCTGCATCAAGAGCTCGTCGAACATTTATCAGCATACCACCACATGAAACAATCTTTTAGAAACAATTTTGGTTCTGTTTTCTAGTGTATGTGTGTTTTTTTTTTAGTTTTTTGTTTTGTTTTGTTTTAAAATATCCATGGTGACAAGCTATAATATCTTTAAACATCCATTAAAAATGTTATCACTAGAACAATCAAAAGGTAAACTGTCAAAGTTGTAGGCTATTAAAGGGTTACTAAAGGGCGATTATAATATTTATGTTCCAGCTATATCTGGAGCTGGCAGAAGGAAGGGAAAGTTCTTTTTTGTTTTTTTAAACCAGGAAATAAGAAAGTGACCACATTCAGATAAGTTTGGTGCAGTCTAGGCAAAGCTGCTGGGGTAGAGTTTGCTCTTCCTCTGTAGCCATTGGTACGAAGAAGTAGGGAAGTCAGAAGGAACTGGCAGGCCTAGTGTCATAGCTCACATCTGTAATCCTAGCACTCTGGGAGGCTGAGATGGGTGGATTGCTTGAGTTCAGGAGTTTGAGATCAGCCTCAGCAAGAGTGAGACCCCGACTAAAAATAGAAAACCAGCTGGGAGTTGTGGCAGGCACCTGTAGTCTCAGCTGCTTAGGAGGCTGAGGCGGGAGAATCTCTTGAGCCCAGGAGTTTGAGGTTGCTGTGAGCTAGGCTGACTCCACGGCACTCAAGTCTAAGCAATAGAGTGAGACTCTGTCTAAAAAAAACAAGGGGAAACTGTCAAGTAACTTTCTAATTAATATGGAGCCTAGAAAGGCAAAAACATTCAGCAGTGTCAATACCAGAATTATTAGTTTGTGCTTGTGTGAAGTAAAATATGAATATGAACATTAAGAAGCTATAAAGATTTCTGGCTCAGCGCCCATAGCTCAGTGAGTAGGGCATCAGCCACATACAATGAAGCTGGCGGGTTTGAGCCCAGCCCAGGTCAGGTAAAACAACAATGACAAGTGCAACCAAAATAAAACAAACAATGTATTTAAAAAAAAAAAAAGCTCGGCACCTGCAGCACAGTGGTTACCGCGCCAGCCACATATGCTGAAGGTGGCAGGTTTGAACCCGGCCCAGGCCAACTAAATAACTGCAACATAAAAATAGCTGGGCGTTGTGGTAGGCGCCTGTAGTCCCAGCTACTCAGGAGGCTGAGGCAAGAGAATCACATTTTTTTTTTTTTAACTAAATGATAGCTGTATACATTAATGCAAACATGGGGTACAGTGTAGTGTTTTAAGAGAATCACTTAAGCCCAAGAGTTGGAGGTTGCTGTGAGCTGTGATGCCACAGCACTCTACCGAGGGTGACATAGTAAGACTCTGTCTCAAAAAAAAAAGAAAAAAAAAGAAGCTATAACGATTTCTGATTTCAGGCTTTGCAATATCTTAGAGCAGTGGTTCTCAACCTTCTTAATGCTGCAATCCTTTAATACAGTTCCTGTGGGCTGCGACCCACACGTTGAGAACTGCTGTCTTAGAGGCCTCTATTCCAGATGAGAACTAGTGATGACTTGGCACCAACCTTCTAAACGAGTTTGGATGAAAGACCTTGATTAGCTATAACAATGATCAATACAAATATGAATTAGTGAAAACTGAGCCAGATTGTGTGTGTGTATACATTTCTTTAGAAATTTGGTTTACAAGAATGTCTGCGTCACTGCCCCACTACTCCCTGTGTACCGTGGTGAGAGCTTCAGATCCCTCATTTATGACACCAGGATAACAATTTCCTTCTGATAGGATTAAATGAGGTGTTATATGAAAAGATCATTCTAATATAAATTTGTCTGTGTATCTATTATCTATCTATGCTTATATGTACATTAATTGTCTATAGAAGAGACAAAATAAGCTGGCAATAGCCACTGCCTCTGAGAGTTATATTTCACTGCACTATCTTTTGCTGTGTTTATGCACATATTGCTTAAATAGATATAATTTATAATAATTATATTATTATGAAATATATAAATTAGCTAGTAGAATGCTGGACACATTGATAGTATCTAATAAATGTCAATTTCTTTCTCTTTATGTTTCAGCTAACTATCCATAATGTACAGATTTCATTTTATGTACAATATTGCTTTCTGTTAAAACTTCACTGTCGTCTGCCCTAATTGCAGTGGTATGACACCTGCAGATTGGGTAGGCAAAACTCAACATAAAAAGGGATGAAAATAAACTTTTAAAAATTTAATATCCTTTTTATTTTCTTGGCCAAAGTTCCTGAACGACTCAAGTATTTTCTAAAGCATCCACATTTGGATATTGTTCTTTAACGACTACATAATTCAAGCCCAATTCTGAGTCTTTTTCCTCTAGGACGTGGTTCTCAACCTTCCTAATGCCGCGGCCCTCTAATACAGTTCCTGTGGGTTGCGACCCACAAGTTGAGAACCGCTGCTCTAGGAAGTTCTTTATAATTAGAATTTTTAAAAAGGGTAAAAATTAAAAAAATAAATAATGACTGCTAGTTATTGAACTTTTACTTTAAGGCATACATTACACTAGGGGCTAAACTAACATCTTATTTCATCCTTCCTGTTATAATACACATTCTATAGGTGAGGAAACTTGGGATCAGAAAGGTTAACATAGCTGCTGGCAACATTGTCCTGATTCCAACACGTGTGCTCTTTCCACTACGCCTTTTATCCAGACACAACCTGATTCAATTACCTTCTATTAATTGAGCACCTACAGTTGTCAGGCACCGTGGAACCAGGGAATACTAAGATGCATTCTTTTTTTTATTCAACAAATACTTCTGGGCAGCCACTATGTGCCTGGAGATACAGGTGCTGGGGTTATACCATTAAACTTGACTTACAATGTATGTCTTTATGGAACTTGCATAGTAATTGGTGAACTATATACCTGAATTGTATCTATTACACTATGGATTAGTCACATTTCTGTCTTTTTCTACTGTGAGCCAGGTGGACAGTGAAATCCTTGAGCATTAGCCCAAACGTTCTTTATGCTAGAAACTAGTGCTGCCCAACAGAAATGTAATGTGTGTCACTTATGTCACTGAAAATTTTCTAATAATCATGGTTTAAAAAGTAAAACTTAACAGGTAATATTAATTTTCATAAAGCATTTTATTTAACCCAATATATCTAAAATTTCATTTCAACCTCTCCCCTATACACAACTTATTGAGATATTTTATATTCTATTTTTTGGTGCCAAGACTTCAAAATCTGGTATGGATTTTACACTTGTACCATGTCTTGGATTGGACTGACCACATTTCAGATGCTCTAGAGCCACATGTGGCTAGTGGCTACCACATTAGACAGGGAAGTTGTAGATCACTGCTTCTCTAACTTTGGCATACATGGGAACAATCCAGAGAGAATATAAAGTCACATACCCATGAGGGGAGTCAAGGATGGTTTGTTCTCACATGTCCCTGTCTCTGCTCCCTCATTGGTTTGCAACAGCTTAAACACAGATTTCTTTGCTTCATTCCACCCAAAGGTTGGGCAGGCAGGGCCTGAGAATTTGCATTTCTCAAAAGCTCCCAGGAGGGCAGCACCTGTGGCTCAGTGAGTAGGGCACCAGCCCCATATACCGAGGGTGGTGGGTTTGAACCCGGCCTCAGCCAAACTGCAACAAAAAATAGCTGGGTGTTGTGGCAGGGGCCTATAGTCCCAGCCCCTCAGGAGGTTGAGGCAAGAGAATCGCCTAAGCCCAAGAGCTGGAGGTTGCTGTGAGCTGTGACACCACAGCACTTTACCGAGGGTAACAAAAAATGAGACTCTGTCTCTAAAAAAAAAAAATAAAAAAAAAATGAAAAGCTCCCAGGTAATGTTGATACTGCCAGTCCATGGACCATACTTTGATAGCATTGTTGTAGCAAATCACACACATCTCCCCATGAACTGTGGCAGTTATAATGATGATAACAAATTGCTCTTGTATTTTACCTTTAAAAAGCATTTTGTATCAGCTACTAGAGAAATTCAAATTAGAACTAAAATGAAATATGCTACATACACACCAGATGGCCAAAATGAAAAATAATGATAACACCAAATGCTGGTGAGGATGTGGAGAAACTGCATCACTCATACATTCCTGGTGGGAATGTAAAGTGGAAAACAGTTTGTCAACTTCCTTTAAAACTAAAAGTGGACTTACCTTAACTCTTGAGCATTTATCTCAGATAAATGACAACTTATTTCATGCAAAAACTTGTACAGAAATATTCATAGCAGCTTTATTTGGAATGGCTCCAAACTGGAAACAACTAAAATGTCCCTCCATAGGTGAATAGTAAATAAACTAGTACATCCATACCACGGAATACTATCAGCAACAAAAAGTTAGAGTACCATACCTCAGAAATTATGCACAATGGGAAAAAAATCTGAAAAGAATACATACTTCATGATTCTATCTGAATGACATTTATGAAATGACATAGATATGAACAAATTAGTGGTTCCCAGGAGTTAGGGAGGGAGAAGAGGGAGGTAATGGTTGTTGCTATGAAGGGACAGCATGAAGGACCCTCGTGATGGTACAGTTAACTGTCTTGATGCTGGTGGTGACCACACAAAGCTACATATGTGATTACATTGTACAGATTCATAAATAAGTGCATGTGTATCTGATGAAATCTAAATATGTTCTATAGATTGTACCAATGTCAATTTCCTGGTTTTGATACGGTGCTGTAGTTATAAACAGAACCTCCCTGTATACATCCATAATTACTTCTTTTTTCATAATTATTTCAAAATAGAACTTTAAAAAAAACCACTGTGCATACATTATCTCACTTGATTTTTCACAATAACTCTGGGAAGTGAGTGATATGATTATTGACATTTTATAAAAAAGAAAAACAAGGCCTAGGAGACAAACTGCAAAAAATGGCAAAGCCAGGACTAAAGTAAGTGTATATTCTGTTTGTATGATAAGTACTGATGTATTTATGGGAGAATTTATAAGTATAAAAAGATTTAGGGAATCCAATGATCAGAAATATAGGTATTCTTTACATACCAAATTTGCAAAGTGAAAATAAAAAACAAGCCCTTTGTCCTCCCACGACTTACCATAGACTTGCAGGTTGTAGCTCTTGGTGATGGTGTAAGGATGGTTTTTTATATTTATGTCTGCTTTATAGACTCCTGCGTCTTCCATCCTCAGACTGCTAATGACCAGGTCGTAGCTCTGAGCTAAGGTGTGTATTCGTTCATAATAATTTTTGTGAGTCACAGTAACTTTGGGTGCTGTTCCTGAGTCTCCAGGTATTACTACAGCAACAGATGTTTCAGAATTCCAAGCAATGGTGGCAACTTGCTGCGATTCTTGGATATTTAAGGGGAAAATGACTGACTCCCCCAGAATCCCATTCACAGTGAGGGAGTCTGCATCTCTGCTAGCTGCTTCCAGCCCTGTGGACACAAATAGAAAACTGTTGTCATCTTTCTGTTGCACCTTTTAGAGTTGCTTGTTTTTCCAGTCTCGGATCTCCCTGAGGAGCTGCTATAGGTGCAGCTCATCTACTTACTTAAGAATACATTTTTTTTGCATATCTAAGTATATTTAATATTAAATATAAATTTAATGATAACTAAATTTTTTAAAGCAGTGGTTCTGAAGATTTTAGTGCTAGGGACCAATTTCATGGAAGACAATTTTTCCATGGATTGGGTAGCAGTGGTTTTTTTTTTTTTTTTTTTTTTTTATTGAATGGTAACTGTGTACATTGATGCACTTTGGGGGTACAGTGTGGTGTTTTCATAGACAATCCAAGACACTTCCATCAAACTGGTTAACATAGCCTTCATGTAACTTTCTTAGTTATTATGTCAAAACATTCATATTCTACTCATAGAAAGATTCACTTGTACCCTTGCAAGATGAACCACAGGAGTGAACCCTCGAATCCCTTTCCCTCCCTCCTCTCCCCCCTCCCTCCCCCCCCATATCCTTAGGTTGTTATTAGGTTATAGCTTTCATATAAAAGCAGTGGTTTTGATATGAGGCTGCAAGCAATAGATTTATTCGATTTGTCAGATTTATCATGGTCTCTGTGCAGTCAAACCTCTCTGCTAATGATAATCTGGCTTTGTAGCCATTCCCCAGCACGAGCATCCCTGCCTCAGCTCTGCCTCAGATCATTAGGCCTTAGATTCTCATAAGAAGTGCAGCCGGGTCCCCTCACACGTGCAGTTTACAGCAGGGGTTGTGCTTCTGTGGGAATCTACTGCTGCTGCTTCTCCGACCAGAGGAGGAACTCAGACAGCGATGCAGGCGATGAAGAGTGGCTGCAAATACAGATGAAGCTTCACTAGCTTGCCTGCTGCTCACCTCCTACTTGGTGGCCCATTTCCTACCAGACCATGGACTGGAGGTTTGGGACCAGAGTTCCAAAGGAATCTTGTTCAAAACTAAGTTTCTGAGTTAATTTCTAGTGATCCATTTTATTAAAAACTTGTTTACCTAGATTTATAGACGTTGGATGAGGGAAGGCATTTGAGAAGTGAAGGCCACGGCCTTCACGAGGTCTACGCTATTAGCCGTGTTTCTTTCCTAATGTCATATTGCCAAGTGGTGGAAGGACTGGAACAAGACCCGGGAACATCTGGGCTGATGAATGCTTGGGTGATTGCTTTTTCTTTTACTGTGATCTTTGCAAAAAAGCAAATTACATCTTTGATTCTCTTTCTGGGAAATTTAGGAAGAGAAAGCTTTGGAGATTCTGGAGAAAATAGTCCTCAAGTTAGTGATTTGGGGGAAGTCTTTTCTGTTTACTTCTATTTCTCCAGATTCTAGAAGAGTGCCTGACATATAGAGAGGGCTTAATGAACATTTGTAGAATGAATTAATAAATGGAATTCAACCATATGTTTCCTAGTCTCTCTAGAAACAACTTCTGAAGTCAGCAAAGTTCATTTAAGTTCATTTATTCATTCACTGATTTATGGATAAATGTATATATTTATTCAGGATCAGTCTTGGCACAGATACTATGGTGGGTATTTATTAATTTAATTTATAACATAAATGTTTTTTGAGCATCTATACTTTTAAACAAGATACAAGGAGCTGGGGGTTACAGTGATGCATAAAAACAGCTATGGTTCCTGCTTTCTGGAATTTACAGTTAAGGGAAGATATCAGTGTTGATCAGATGACCACAACACAAATGGATGGAGATAAAATATGAAAGTATCATGGCGCCTCAAGAGAACAGCCAGGGGACTTGATCGGCTCTGGAAATCCAGGGAACATTTCCGAGTGAATGCTGAAGGATGAGTATTTTTAAAGGGTAACATGGGGGGGAAACAAAGAGCTTATTTTTTCCTTCTCTCTTCTATCACCTTGTGAAGATGAAATGAATTAATACGTAGTTTGCAAACTGAGAGGCATTTAATTACCCAGTGTTATTTTTCTGCTCTTCCTCCTGCTTTTGTTCACTATCCTGTAATTCTCCCTGAGTTGTCCTTAGTGAGAAGAAGTGTTTGAGGCCAGCATGGGCAACATTTCAAAGTATTTTACAGCCTGAATGACATGGACAGAGCTGTCAGAAAGGGCGTCAGCCGTAACAACTCGTGGGCCTGTTGTGGCACGTACTGGCTGCATGGATGCTCTGAAGACCAGTTTTCCACAGAATTAGATTCGGGCTTACGTTTATCCAGGATTTGGCATACAGAGGGCACAATAAGGGCCTTTGAGAATACAAGTCACTTTGAAGTGTCACAAAAACAAAGGGAATTTTTAATCTGACGGTGCCATCTCACCACGGCTACCTTGCCCTTCAGCAACTCCTGACAGAGCCCCAGGGCCTGTAGATGAAAACTTCTTTCTTTTCAGACCAACAAAGATTTCCCCTCGGGGGGAATATCTCAGGTGAGACCTGATGACTTAGTTGGGGCAGGCTAAGACCAAGAGATATACAGTAAAGGGGCCTTGGGGGTGGGGAGGGATGGGGAGGGGAAAATGGGGGCCCTTATCTACAAATATGAATTGCCAACTACCTGGCAGATGCTGTGTTGGCAACACAGGGATAAACTGGACATCAGTGTGACCTTGGGAAGTTCCCAGCCCAGAGAGTAAGATAGGTGTGTATACATTTGCAAATTTCCCCTGATATAAACAAACAACAACAACAAACAAAGGAAGATAGGAGCGTCCTTGGGGGTCAGAAAGGGCCTTAGGCTGCCTTTGGTGGGAGGAGTCATAGTTCGCCAACATCCTGGAACATTAATTCGCCCAGATAAGCTATTTTCCTGGGCCGATGATTTCTGTAGGAGGCACCCAGATGACCCAGGCCTGGGCATGTGGTCTGTGTAGTCACACAGAGCCTTGAACACCCAAGGAGTCTGGACTGGCTTCAGTGCTGCAGGGTACCCTGAAATCCTTCATACTATATGAAAAAGGAGCCCCCATTTTCATTTTGCTTGGGGTTTTGCTGACCATGTAACCATTCCTGGTCCCAGATCTCCCATGTCTCAAGGCATTTTTGAAGTCAGGCTCTAGCACTTAATTGCCTCTTCATATTATTTGGGTTCCTATTAGGGGTGTGGAGTTGGTTAGGATGTAGTTTCCATAGACTCACAATTCTGGTGGGTTCTCTCACCAAACCCCACAGGAAATGTGTTGGTAGTTTGCTAAGGCGGAGACCTTAATATTAGGGTAGTTAAGCGGCCGCAAACGATTGGTATGTGGTGCAGTTTTTAAGATCCATCCCCCATCACAAGACTTTCAGGAAGTGAGATATCAAAGGGCAGTCAGGCAGCAAAGCTAGGGGAAGTCCTGCTGTGTGCTGCTGGTACTGTGCTTGCTGGCAAAGGCAAAGGGTTTGTACAGGCAGAGTCTGTCGCCCTGAAACCCCCCAGCTGAGCTCTGAGAGGCGGTGGTAAAACCCTAGCATGCAGTAGGACAGGGAGGCAGAGATGTAGGTGTCGGTGTTTCTACTTATGATCTGGATGACCTTACTAAAGTCACAAAACCTTTCTGAGCCTGGTTTCTACAGACACGGAATGGAACTAAGAACTCTATCTGCCCTGTCTACGCAGCCAGCAGCAAATGATGTTGTATGAGTAGAAGTGGTCCGTTAACCATCAGGGAAAAATAAATGTTCGTTATTTCTGGGGTTGATAATGATCATCATCTTACCAATTGGTATATCCCCTTTGGGGCTTCCCTAAACCATCCTTATGATGGCCTTGGTGATGCCAAACCATACTGGAGCACCTTGAAAGAGCCATTTTAAATGACTAATTCAAGTAAAGTCTGGAGGGACAATTTTAAGTATTCTTGATAGAATTTATTCTGTACTTAAAAGACTTCAAGTATTAAAAAAAAGAATCTCTATATTTGTTGACTCCAATACTTAATTTTCCAGTTGCTAAAGGAACTTGAACATTATATTATCACTGGAGGGAACCTCAACAAAACCCAGTTTCAGAGAGAACTTGCAGCACAAAACTGCCTTGAGGACTTACTATGAGATGTGCTGTGTTAGTCTACAACAAAGACAGGTTCTCTACCTTTTTTGGGGGAATTTAATACCTGGTTGGGGAACTATGACACATACTCATAACTCTCCTTCATGATATGAGGTAATACATGAGAAATTCAAGTGAATAGGAGAGACTGTAACTTCAGTAAAAATTCAAAAAGGGAAAGATTGCTTTGAGCTATTGTGGTTAGAAAAAAATTTCTCAGAGAAAGTAGAATTTGGGGAGGATCTTGAAGAACAAAGAAGATGCAGAGGGAGATAAAGGGTGAGGAAGGGTGCATCAGGTCCTGAATAAAACTTTAGAAGCAGGTGATGAGTGTAGATTTGCATAACGAAGTAAAGAGAGAAGAAGCTGGAGATACAACTTTGTTTCAGATGTGAGACAGCCTTGAGTTCGCAGTCCACATCACAGGCAGAGGGGTTAAAACTTTTGGAGATGAAGATTAAAATAAAATCTTAGAGCTTTTGTAATGGAGTAATGATGTGTTGGAAGCATAAGAGGAAGGCGATGCTATGCTGGGGAAATTAGCCCATTTAGGAGGCTACTAGAGCCACCTGGGCGTGGACATGGGGATGACAATGGGAGTGGAAAGGATGGGCTGGATTTGAGAGACAGTGCAAAGAAAGGCAAGAAATACGGCGGCCACTAATAGAATTCAGGTGTTCAACATGTACTTTGAGGTTCTACTTGGTGGGAGCGGAAAACTGAGAGATACCAGAAAACTGATAAAGTTTATGCTGGAAAGAAATCAGGGGGAAAGATGAGTTTAGCGTCAGGAACACTGAATGTGAGATGATGGTGGACCATCTACAAGAGCAGCTGAAGGGATGGAACTTAAGGAGAGAGAATGGGCTTGAAGCATTGTTTGGGGGACTGTGGCAGAGTTTGCTAGCTATTTTTTCAATATTCTTAATCATAGTGTGCCTAATATTCAGTGGGCATATGGCTACCCAGAATAAAGACTGTATTTTCCTGCTCTCTGCTTCTTAACTTTGGCTGTATGACTAAGTTCAGCCTAACAGAACAAAAATGGAAGTGCCCTGGGGGGCCTAGGTGGGTGGATTACCTGAGCTCATGAGTTTGAGACCAGCCTGAGTCAAAGCAAGACCTAGTCTCTAAAAATAGTTGGACGTTGTGGTGGGCATCTGTGTTAGTTATTTCTGGGTTTCTCCCTACTTGGGAGGCTGAGACAAGAGAATCTTTTGAGCCCATCAGTTTAAGGTTGCTGTGAGCTGCGATGCCACTGTACTCTACTGGGGGCAACAAAGTAAGACTTTGTCTCAAATAAAAAAAAGAAAGAAAATGGAAGTGCTGTGTGTGCCTTCTGTGTTTTTGAGAAGACGGCAGTTTGCTTTCTTCACGTGGCCCTCATCTGGAGGCCATGCCAGCTGGATCTCAGATAGATTTCTTGAGTCCTGAGGAGGAAGCATTGAGGATAGTGGAGCAGGAAGACAGAAAAAGTCTGAGATCCTGAAGACTGTGAACTGTCTGTTCTTTTGACACGAGCAAGAGATACACTTGTTCCATGTTTAAGTCACTCTTACGTTAATGTGCCTTATACTTACTGTGAAACTGAAATCCAAGGGGTTAGAAACCATCCACAGAGAAAGGGTGTTGAGAGGAGGTCATTCAGGAAGGGCAGTTGGGTCTTGTGAGCAGTGTTGACATTGACGGAAACCGAACAGACCAAGGGGAAGTGCAAGAGTGGCTGCAGGAGTGGACAGCATCAAGGAACCAGAGGGGGGAATAGCTCCAGGAGTGGACAGCATCAAGGAACCAGAGGGGGGAATAGCTCCAGGAGTGGACAGCATCATGGGACCAGAGTAGGGAGTGGCACCAGGAGTGGACAGGATTTTGGAATGAGACGGGGATCTGAAGGAGGAGACTGTCACCGATGTCTAAGGATTCAGTGTTCAGTGGGATAAAGACTAACAGCGGCCCCAGATTTGTGCCTTAGGAGAGCATGATGACCTTTGAGAATATAATGCAAGTCAGATAATTAGCCTAAAGCCCAGATCCTTGGGGTGACAGAACAGAGGATGAGGAGCAGAGCCTAAGCTTGACAGTGAAAAAAAGAGACAAAATAAGATAGTATATAGAGGGATGAGTAAAACTAATCCATTTGATTTTGTTTTAAAATAGAAGAGACCCCTGAGGGAGAGGTGCTACTAGTAAGAGCTAGCAGAGGCAGAGCTCCCTGACAGCCTGCTCTGGGTCAGGTGGTCCTTCGCAGCAGCTGTCTGGAGCCCTTCTCCTGGCACTTGCTACCTTGTTTGGTGGGCATCAGTCCCCGTGTCTGTGTTCTAAACACCAAACAACTTAAGTCTACTGATCTCATCTTAAAATCTCCAGCACCCAGCACAGTGCTAGATACAGAGGCCACTAATGTGTGTCATGGACAGAAGAGGAGGGGTGGGCTGCGAAAGCTGTGGGCTTCCATCAGAAGAGTGTCACACCTTCATCTGAAGTAGAAAGTTAAAAGGAAAGGATGAATGACAGGAAAAGGTATTTCTGGAGTCATTGGGGATGCGGAGAGAAGAGGGGCTGCTTGGGGAGGTGGAGGAAGCATGGGTTTGAGTTCCCACCCTGACTGTCCTATTTTGGACCACACATGGGATGTGGGGGGGGGGTCTGTGTTCAAGTTCACACCCTGATGTTTACTAAAGCCCTGATCTTACCTGACTACAGAACAGGATATAATAATGCTGCCTTGTAGTCTTGTTGTGGGGGCACAAGATGAGCTTAATACATAATGAATTTTTGTAATAGAGAGGGTAACATGGAAGACAGTCATCCTGATGGCCGGCTGTCTCTTTAGAAAGGCAGGAGGGGGCTATCTCCTAGGAGTGAGCAGGCAAGGGTGGGACCAGCTAGAAAGGATAAAGATTAGGGATGCAGGTTTTGAATCCAGATATATTAGAACCTGGCTGTGTTATTTTGATTTCCTTTTATCTTGATTTTCACATGGATGGCTATGTTTTTTGAGAAAATTAATGAAATTTACTATCCTCAGATCCCTCATCTCCAAAATATGGGTAATTATTAATTATGAAGATGAAGCACTTACTGCAAGGCCTGGCACATGTTAAGTGATGACTGCTGTTATTGTTTTGGTGAATGTAAAAAATTTAGGGGGACTATTACTTTAAGGAACACCACATGGAGTCAATAAGAGATTGGGGAAGGGAGTCAAGTGGTTGCTGAGCAACCTTGGGAACCAGTGAAGAAGAGGTGACCCACATTATGATATTTCCCAGGGAATCCACACCCTGACTGTCCTATTTTGGACCACACATGGGAAGGGCAGGAGAGAGCCATACCTTTGGAGGGGATGCAAGGCAAAAAGGGTGAGCAGGGAGCAGGCTTGGATAGAAAAGCCTGTTTACTGTGACCTGTTGGTAGCTGTGGTGAGGTGGGAGCCCGGGACCCTGGGGACAGCATGACCAGAGTGGAAAGAGAGCACTGGGGGCGGGGTCCTCCCTAGGGATGGTTGGGGCAGCTTTCCCAATTCCATCTACCTTTCTCCTTATTAGATGGTAACTACTGTTTCCCTGGGTGATCCCGTGTGTATGAGTGGACTTAACAAATGTCCATTTCAAGGAAAAAGTATCCAATGTACATACCCCTATTATGAAACTAATTTATACCTTTTATATGAAAGCTATAACCAAATAGCCTAAGAATATGGGGAGGGGGGAGGGAGAAGGGAGGGGGGAATGGGTGGAGGGAGGGGGTTTGGAGGGATCACTTCTGAGGTTTATCTTATAGGGGTACAGGTGAATCTTTCTAAGAGTAGAATGTGAACGTTTTAAAGCAATAACTGAGAAAATGACATGAAGGCTGTGTTGACCAGTTTGATGGAAGTATTTCAGATTGCATGTGAAAACCCCACACTGTACCCCAGAAGTGCATTAATGTACATAGTTACCATTCAATAAAAACAAAACAAAACAAAACAAAAAAAACAAATGTCCATTTCAGGATTAAATAGCTGCCAAAGCCATGGACTAGAAGAAGGCAATACAGATGGTGAGAAAAAGAAAGATATTTGCAAAAACAAACACGTAATCAGAAAAAGAATCAGAAACTTCATCGGGGCTATAAAGATTCATGTGGTAAAAGGCCTTCTAGCGGCTAGAGAAAGATGCTTCAGGGCTGGTCAAGAGACAACTCTTCACATGTTGGGTGGAATCCAAAGTGATTTGAAATATTAAGTATTGGTGACAACAGAGAGGAAATTTAGCCCTCCAACTGTATAGTTCTCCTCAGAGTAATGACAAAGACAGTGTACCCTCTGGGTGTTGGGGGCCGCTTAGTCTCTGTTGAGACACTTTAGCAGTGTCTGACAGGCCCTGCCCTACCAGGTCCCCCTCCCTCAGCTCCCTCCCTGCACTCCCTCCTCACATTAACTGCATCTGCTCGCTTCATTCTCTAACGGCTGCTGTGCCTCTACTTGTTCTCCTTTTCTGGCCCTTTCCAGCACTCCCTCCCTTGGTTTAGGTCTCTGCTCCATCGTCATCTCATCAGAAAGACTGCCCTGTTCAGTATGTCTAGAACAGCACCCCCAGCCCCTGGCTCTCTGCTGCCTTGCTTTGCTTTACTTCTCTACACAGCAGTCACCACCATGAAAGCATCACATGTGCCTACTTATTTATTGCCTCTCCATCTCCCCCACCCCCGCTTTAATGTAACATCACTAGTGATGACTACTAAATGTTTGTTGAAAAAAGTGAATGAATGAGGAATAATTTTTCCTTTTTGCTACTGACCCAATTACCCTTTTTACAACAATAAAAAAAAAGCAGGAAAATTCAGCAAGAAAAAGAGTAAATGCAAGAGAGAACTCCTAACTGTTCTCTGGGTCTCAGTGTGAAAGGTTAAGAGTATGATCTTATTGATGAGGAGCAGATGGCTAACTGTAATGTCTTTCTACTCCAATATCTCACGTGTAAAGTGAATTTACATAGATCCATACAATGGGCCCCCGAGGTGTAGTTAGTAAAAGTGTCCCGAACTAGGGATCAAGAAACACATTATATGCCGTGGCTCACACCTAGAATCCTAGCACTCTGGGAGGCTGAGGAGAGAGGACTGCTTGAGGCCAGAAGTTCCCGATCAGACTGAGCAAAGACAAGAACCCGTCTCTACAAAGAAATAAAATTAGCTGGGTGTGGTAGTGCATACCTGTAGTCCCAGATACTCAGAAGGCTAAGGCAGGAGGCTCACTTGTGCCCAGGAGTTTGAGGTTGCTGTGAACTATGATGAGGCAACTGTAGTCTGGGTGACAGAGCTCAACATAAACAAACAAACAACAAAACAAAACAAAAAACCCATGTTCTTGTTAAGGTCTGTTCTCAACTAGCTAAATGACCATGAATGTCACTTATCTGCTAAGCCTCAGGGTCTCAGTTGGTAAGTAAAACAAAACAGAAGTGTCCTGCCTCTGAGAAATGATAAGGCTTAGATGCCATGAGAGCACTCTCAAGTGTGTATACCAACAGAGAAGAATCCAGAGGTACATTCTTGGCCTGGCCTGGCTTTGACTCTACAAAGTGCCATGATTTAGTGATTAAGAACTGGACTGTTGGCCCAGGACAGTAACTCATGCCTGTAATCCTAGAACTCTGGGAGGCCAAGGTGGGAGGACTCATTGAGCTTAAGAGTTGGAGACCAGTCTGTAGAAGAGAGAGACCCTGTCTGTCTTGTAGTGGGCACTTGTAGTCCCAGCTACTTGGGAGGCTGAGGCAGGAGTATCACTTGAGCCCAGGAGTTTGAAGTTGCTGTGAGCTAGGTTGACACTATGGGCACTCCAACAAAAAAACAAAGCTATAGGCCAATATCATTAATGAATATAGATGCAAAAATATTCAATAAGTAAGATCTTAGCAAGCAGAACAGCAGTGACATATTAAAAAAGTTATACATCATGATCAAGCAGGTTTTATCCCAGGGATACATGCGTGGTTCAACATATGTAAATTCATAAGTGTAATTCACTACATAAATAAAATAAAAACAAAGACCATATGATTCTCTCAATTGATACAGAAAAGGCTTTTGACAACATACAACATCCTTTCTTGATAAGAACACTTAAGAAAATAGGTTTAGGTGGGACATTTCTTTAACTATAGAGGCCATCTATAATAAATGCACAGCCAATATCATATGCAATGGAGTAAAACTGAAAACATTTCCACTCAGATCTGGACTAGACCAGGATGCCCACTGTTGCCACTGCTATTCAACATAGTGCTGGAAGGCCTAGACATTGCAATCAGGCAAGAGGAGATCAAGTGTATTCAAAGGAGGACAGAGGAGGTCAAACTCTCCCTCTTTGCAAATGACATGAATATATATACATACACACACACACACATACAAACACACACACACACCCCCCCCTAGAAAATCCCAGGGACTCAACTACAAAGCTCTTAGAAGTGGTCAAGCATCTTAGGATAAAAATCAATGCCTACAAATCTGTAGCCTTCATATATGTCAATAATAGTCAAGTCAAGAATACCTTTTACAGTAGTGCCAAAGAAGATGAAATACCTGGGCATATATTTAGCAAAGGATATGAAACTATGAAACCCTGAGAAAAGAAATAGCAGAAGATGTTAATAAATGGAAGAACATACCATTCTTGTGGCTGAGAAGAATCAACATTATTAAAATGTCCATAATACTTTTGCAATCCCTATCAAAGCACCAATGTCATACATTGAATAACTTGAAAAAATAGTACTTTGTTTCATATGGGACCAGAAAAAACCCTGAATAGCTGATACAATTTTTAGAAATAAAAACTAATATGGAAGCATCATGTTACCAGACTCCAGGTTATACTACAAGTTCGTAGTGATCAAAACAGCATGGTACTGGCACAAAAATATAGACATAGATCGATAGGATAGAATAAAGAATCTAGAGATGAACCCAGCCACATATCACCATCTGATCTTTGATAAACCAAACAGATGCATGTACTGGGGAAAAGAATCCCTATTTAAAAATGGTGCAGGAAGAACTGGTTAGCCATATGCTGAAGACTGAAATTGGACCCACACCTCTCACTACTGACAAAAATTGATTCTTGCTGGATAAAAGATTTAAATTTAAGACACAAAACTATAAAAGTTCTAGAAGAGGATGTGGGGAAAATGCTTGAAAATATTGGCCTGGGAAAAGATTTTTTTTTCCTTTTTTTAAAAAATTAAATGATAGCTGTGTACATTAATGCAAACATGGGGTACAGTGTAGTGTTTTCATATACAATTTGAAATATTTTCATCAAACTGGTTAACATAGACTTTGTGTCATTTACTTAGTTATTGTGTTAATACATTTATACTCTAGTTCTAGAAAAATTCACTTGTACCCTTGTTAGACAGACCATATAGGTGATCTTTCCAGTCACCCTCCCTCCACCCATCCACCCTTCTCCCCTCCCCTCT
>NW_003852486.1:314402-331787 GCF_000181295.1 Otolemur garnettii | reverse complement strand
CTTAATCCAGTGAGAATCTATCTTAGTTAATGGTGAAAGGTGTGGATCCAGTTTCAGTCTTCTACAAGTTGCCAGCCAGTTTGCCCAGCACCATTTGTTAAATAGGGAATCTTTTCCCCACTCAATGTTTTTAATTGGTTTGTCAAAGATGAGGTAATGGTAGGTAGCTGGATTTATCTGTTGGCTTTCTATTCTGTTCCATCTGGGAAAAGATTTTATGAGAAAGAGCCCCTGGCAATTGCAGCACCACCAAAAACAAATAAATGGTATTTGATCAAGCTAAAAAGCTTCTGCACAGCTAAAGGCACCACAACCAAAGTGAACAGACAGCCTTCAGAATGGGAGAAGATTTCCACATGTTATGAATCAGACAAAGGCCTAATAAGTAGAATCTATAGAGAACTCAAATTAATCAACAGGAAAAGAGCAAACAACCCCATTTATAAATGGGCAAGAGACTTGAACAGAAACTTCTCTGAAGATGACAGATGAATGGCCAATGAACACATGAAAAGATACTTATTGTCTTCAATCATCCGAGAAATGCAAATCAAAACAACTTTGAGATATCCAGAATGATTAGCCCACATCATGAAGTCCCAAGACTGCATATGCTGGCATGGATGTGGAGAAAAGCAACGCTTTTACACTACTGGTGGGATTGCAAACTAATACAACCTTTATGGAAAGAAATATGGAGAATTCTTTGTTTTTTCTTTCAAAAATAATTTAATGATTTTTAAAAAAAGATCTATTTGTTTCTATTCTTTTACTTTTTTTTATTGTTGGGGATTCATTGAGGGTACAAACAACCAGGTTATATTGATTGCATTTGTTAGATAAAGTCCCTCTTATAATTGTGTCCTGCCCCTAAAAGGTGTGTCACACACCGTGGTCCCCCATCCCTCTTCCTCCTTCCCTCTCTCTGCTATCCCCTTCTCCCATACCCCACTGTGTGCTAGGTCATTTAGTTGTCCTCATATCAGAATTGAGTATATGGGATTCTTGCTTCTCCATTCTTGTGATGCTTTACTAAGAATAATGTGTTCTACTTCCAGGTTAATACAAGGATGAAAAGTCTTCATCTTTTTTAGTGGCTGAATAGTATGTCATGATATACATATATCATAGCTTGTTATTTCATTCCTGTGTTGGTGGACATTTAGGGTCTTTCTACATTTTGGCAATTGTAAATTGAGCTGTGATAAACAATCTAGTGCAAGTGTCCTTATGGTAAAAGGATTTCTTTTCTTCTGGGGAGATGCCCAGTAATGGGATCTAATGGGAGGTCTAATTTGAGTTCTTTGATTGTTCTAGTATGGAGAATTCTTAAAAAACTAAAATTCAGCCTTCCATTTGATCCCTCAATTCCATTACTAGGTATCTACCCAGAAGAACAAGAATTATTTTACCACAAATACATTTGCACCAGAATGTTTATTGCAGCTCAATTCATAAATGCAAAGTCATAGAAGCAACCTAAAGGCCCATCAACATATGAATGGATTAACAAAGTGTGGGATATGTATACCATGGAATACTATTCAGCCATAAGAAAAGATGGAGACTTTACATCTTTTATGTTTACCTGGATAGAGTTAAAACACATTCTTCTTTGTAAAGTATCTCAAGAAGGGGAAAAAATATTCAATGTTTGTAGTACTAAAACAAAGCTGGGGGTTTGTACTACAAGGCCATAGTTGTTAAAACAGCATGGTATTGGCACAAAAATAGAAACATAGACATTTGGAATTGAATAGAAAACCAGGAATGAAACTAACATCGTACAGCCACCTGATCTTTAATAAACCAAAGAAGAATATACACTGGGGGAAAGAATCCTTGTTCAATAAATAGTGCTGGGAGAACTGGATATCCACATGTAAAAGACTGAAACTGGACCTGCCCCTTTCTCCACTCACAAAAATTGATTCAAGATGGATAAAAGACCTAAATTTAAGGCATGAAACAATAAAAATCCTCAAAGAAAGCATAGGAAATAGACAACCTACACAATGGAAAAGGATATTTGCATATTTTGAATCAGACAAAAGTTTGATAACTAGGATCTATAGAGAACTCAAATTCACATGAAAAGAGCCAAAAATCCCATATATCAATGGGCAAGAGAGATGACAGATGAATGGCTAGCAAACATGAAAAAATGTTTATCATCCTTAATTATTAGAGAAATGCAACTCAAAACCACCCTGAGATATCTTCTAACCCCAGCGAGAATGGCCCACATCACAAAATCTTGAAACTGCAGATGCTGCCATGGATGTGGAGAGAAAGGAACACTTTAACACTGCTAGTGGGACTGCAAACTAATGGAACCTTTTTGGAAGGAAGTATGGAAAACCCTCCGAGAACTCAAGCTAGACCTCCCATTTGATCCTGCAATCCCATTATTGGGCATCTACCCAGGAGGGAAAAAATCCTTCTACCATAGAGACACTTGCACTGGACTATTTATTGTAGTTCAATTTATGATTGCCAAAATGTAGAAGCAGCCTAAATGCCCATGAACCCAAGAATGGATTAACAAGCTGTAGTATATGTATACCATGGAATACTATTCAGCCATTAAAAAAGATGGAGAATTTACATCTTTTGTATTAACCTGGATGGAAGTGGAACATATTTTTAGTGAAGCATCACAAGAATAGAGGAGCATGAATCCTATGCACTCAATTTTGATATGAGGACAATTAATGACCTAGTACACGGTGGGGGTTCGGGGAAGGGGAGAGCAGATATAGAAGGAGGAAAAGGAGTGGGGGAAAAGAAGGGTAGAGAGAGGGGAGGGGGGGTGGGGGTCTTGGTGTGTGATACACTTTTGGGGGGCAAGACAGCATTATAAGAGGGACTTTACCTAAAACCAATATATATATTCAATGTACTCAATGTTAATATGAAACCAAAATATAAACAATCACATGCTTACATGATGATAAAACACAAATATAATCTAGCAAGGGGGAGGGTAGAGGAGGGAGAAAAGAGGAGGGAGGACAGTTGGCAGGAATCGAATGTGCACAATGTGAGGGTGTTGAGCAAGCCTCCTGGGTGATGGGCTCAACTACAACTTGAACTTTACCTTGGAAGTGAGAACAATGTAACTTAACCTAATAATTTGTACCCTCAATATTAATTTGAAAAAGAAAATCATAAAAAAGAAAGAAAAAAAAGAACTAGACTGTGTGGCTTGATTCCTGGCTTTGACAAATACTGGCCATGTGTTTGTCAAAAAACTGCACTTGGAAAAGTTAATAACATCTCTATGCCTTGGTTTCCTCAACTTTAAAATGAAAGCCAAAGTAGCACTTACTTCACGAAAGTGTTATGAGGGCCAAATGAGGTGTTATTTGGCAACCTCTTAAAACAATGCCTGCCATATACCAGGCGCTATATGTGTTTCTTATATAAAACAAATAAGTATCATCACAGACATTAAATAACACCCTAGACAACTCTGAGGGAAAAAGAAATGTGGGCGTCCTGGGGAGATGTTAGGGAAAGTGAGCAAGTGCTATTAATAAGAGTGGAAATGAGGAAGATTGTACTGTTTCTTCACAGACACCTCCCCCTTGCTTTTTTAGGATCCTTCAAATAAGCATTTTTTTTTTTTAATTGCAGCAGCTAAACTTCTCTTCCTCTTTTCATCCACTGCCTCAAAAAGTGTGGATGGACCCTCCCTGAGTATTGCAGGCCTAGGAGAGTGACCAGAGGTTGCTCTACCATCTTGTGGTTGCTCAGTCCACAAGATCTGTCAGAACTCATCACTCTAAGTGTAGGGATGAAGAAGGAAGGAGGAAGAAAAGTCTCGGGCAGCCAGACATTTTGTGTTATTCTCCATGACAATGGAAAGTCCTTGGTCATGAGGTTTTCAAGAAAAAGGAAACTACCATTCTAAATAATAGCATGTTATTTTTCCCCTGGGATTTTTACTTGATATCATCTTTATTGAGATTTGGGTTGACTTGAAACAGTTTATTCAAAACAAAAACATATACACACACAAAAGAAATCTCAAAACAGTAATGGGTCATGGCCATCCCTGTTTTACCACTCCTCTCCTTTGCTAGTGTATGCCTGACCATTGAGTATAGCAGAGGAGATGTGGTTGCCTAAACAGTTTCACCAACATCACCCCCTCCATCTGATTGCTCGCACCTTTTTCTTTTCCAGGTTCTACATAAATGAGTCTAGATAGCTCCGAAACTTGTGGATTTATCCTTCTCGGTGGTTCCAGATAAGAAAGTGATTCAGGAATACTCTAGTAGCCTGAATGGCCTAGCACTAGGCCCTGGACTTCTGTTGGGAAGATGGTCTGGCTGCCTCCTTGGTCTCCATATTGATCTCCAGGGCTGCTTCAGCAGATCAGGCTGACAAGGTGAGTTTCTACTCTTTCCCATGGGAGTCCTGGGTTGTAACAAGGTGCAACATTCTGGGCTCTGTTTGGTTTTTGAGCTGATGTCTTTATAACCAATTTTCCTTATACATAATATATTTCTATTTCTGTAACCAGGCTTCTGCTTTAGAGGTCTTTCTGCATGTTAGTGACAGTCACCTGCTCAAATTTCTTTCTGGAATAGAGGCCATGTCTTCATCTTGAAGCTTCCTCTCTGAAGGACTTCAGACCAGTGGCAGGTGGGATTTTGCCAGTACCACACCCCAGGCATGGATCCCATCTCTGATCCCAGGAAGATGGTTTGGATCCAGTTATCCATGAACAGGTATCCAGGTGGGGCCCATTAACCTCTTGGACTTTCAAGTTTCAAATGCTAGAATGGCCCATGACTGTGTTCTACATCCAACAGGTTATCAAGATGATCTAGATCAGGCATCCTCAAACTACGGCCTGCAGGCCATATGCTGCCGGCCTAGGACATTTATCCGGCCCACTGGGTATTTTTGCCACTGCTGCCTGTCTTGCTTAGCAGCCGACTCGTCCTGGGGCCCGCAGTCCAGCCCTCCAACGGTCTGAGGGACAGTGAACTGGCCCCCTGATTAACAAGTTTGAGGATCCCTGATTTTGTTTGTTTTAAAGATGCTAATTCAAGTCAATCCAAGTCATATTGAAGTGAATGGTACTTGAACCATGTCTGGAGATGGTTATTTGCTTGGACATTCTGCCTTGCTAGGCTGCCTAAACTTCTATCATTGGCAAGGACCATCAAGAGCCCCTGCTCCCTCTGCAGGTGGGTGTATAGACAGGTGAAGCTTCTACTTGAGTAATCCTGATTAGCTTGAAATTAATAAATCATCACTCTTCACGGCCAAATTACTAAATGTGATAACCTTCAGTATTGGGGAGGGTATTTTACTCTATCTTAGCACTGAGGTAAGTGAAAGCAGTGGTTAAGTCCAAGACACTGGACTTTAAATCCCGTTTCCTCCACTTTTTATTAAATGACCTCTGACTTTCTGTGTATCAATAGGACCCATCTTATTGGATATTGTGAGGATTAAACAAAATAATAACTGGAGACGACTCAGAGTAATGCCAGGCATGTAGTGATTTCTCTATAAATGGTTACTGATGGTAGATAAGAAGTGATGAAGAAATTGAAGAAAGGAAGAATTAAAAGAGTGAGAGAGAGAACCTGTATAGTAGATGGGCGAGAAGCAGAACTGGTGGACTCAGCTATCTTCTGCCCCAGAGTGTGAGTAGCTACTCGGATATGTGGAGGGACAGTCAGAGTCACAGTGGTTTCAAAGGCATAATCAGAAAGTCCAGGTCAGAGCATAAGACTGTGAGTCCTGACTCTTGGAGAAACTTTTCCAACATGCCACAGTCATGAGTTTGCACACTCAGACTTCCCTTGTGTCAGACTTCAGGGAAAATAAGGATTTCTAACTGTGTCTCCTCACTGCTTCTCAGCCTCTTCAGCTGTTCTGAATTCCAGGGAAATGTATAAAATTAGACTGAGTTCTGGGCCCAATACTGAATATAAAAGATCACCTCTACTGGGAACAGCAGCAGGAGGAATTGTTTGTCTATTTTTGGGCTCAGGAAATGTTTGTGGAATAATCTTTAAGAGTCACACAGTTTTATTCAGTAAAGGTGAATGGCATATGAACGTTTTCCTGGCTTTAATTTTATGAAAACACGCCCCCCTCCCTATTTCTGGATCCCTGATGATGTGAATATTTCACCTCTGGATTCCTTTTCCAGAATCCTGACAGACCATGCCTAAGCTCAAACTCCCACCAACTTTCCTCCTGTTTATATTCAGCCTAAACAGAGGAGTCCTGCCCAGAATCTCTGTATAACAAAGCCATGACTCTTGCATAATGCATAAAATGGCACGCATGAAAAAACCCACAACAACATTAGCTAGTATTTCTTAAGCACTTAACATATTCAGGAACTGTACCAAGTGTTATCCATGCATTATCACTTCAATTCTCAAAACAATCTTATTATATTAATACTTTTCCCATTTTGTAATAGAAACAACAAAATTGGAGGTTCTATGACTGCCTCAAGATCGCAAAGCTAGGTAAATCGTTCACTACTGGGTGATTTGCAACTTTGATTTCAGTTTCAGTAGATGAAAGAAGTGTATCCCAGAGCTGCCTTTTATCTTAGCGGATGTTAACTCTTTGGAGAAATCAAGGATTTGAAAACTTAATGAGTCAGGAGGTCAGGTGACACAGAAAGAGACTTGGGAGTAAAGAATGTATGCCCATTTCTAGCCCTATCAATTTATGTAGTGAAACTTCAGGTGATTATTATTAAACCTCTCAGTCTTTACTCTTTTTGTGTGTGTATTTTTTTATTGTTGTTACTGCATAGTGGCATTAATAATATCTATCTCACCCATTCAATGATTTTAGTGTGGATAAGATTAAAATGTAGGCATAAAAATTGTAGAATGCTTTGTGAATTAAGCCGTAGCAAATGCCACTCTCTCCAGCCATTCTCTGGAAGATTAGGAACATGGCTAGATTCACCTGTTTTCCCCATGTACTTGTATTTTCTGTCTGACATGCTATAGTGATTAGCAGAGGCTCTGAAAACTTGGCCTAACTAGTGGACGCAACTTCCATGAAGGAGCCACAGCCTTCAATGGTTAAGGGCATCAGAAGGACCACAGTGCATTGATTCTACCTTTTCAGAAAATCCTAACCCACTGAGTTCCCTGGGTTCTCATTCATGCCAGGAGTTTGCTAGTGAATTTTCAGACCTAATAAGAGATACTAGAAGTAGATTTAGAAATTCCAAACATAATACATTTTTGTTTAATCCAGGGCAATTGCTTGGATTTAGTAAGCTAATATGTGCAATGATAAAGCACTCTCAGACCTGTATTAATGTTGCTTAGCTTTTTTTTGTACCTATAACAATCAATATTAATTTTGTCCCTTGTTGTTTCTTGTTAAGCCATAAAAGTAAGAAAATAGGATTTTTATTTCAAGCTCTCCACCTCTTTTTTGAGACTTATTTGTTAACAAAAAGATGATAATCTCTTTCCCATTTACTGTAGAGTTTTTGAAAGATAAAAGCAGAGTTATAGCCCTAAATATTTCTTGAAAATGAAGGGAACTAATAGAGACAAGGTTTTTCACAATAATAAAAAGGAACCATCCATTATTTTAAGCTGATAGAGCAAAGAACTATAATTAGGAAGGACACATCTTTGTCAACAACCATATGACACATCCTAATGCCACAAAGAAATTGCTTTTAAGTCATTCACGGTTTTGGATGATCTATTCTTTTGCCAGGCTTTGTAGGTGGGTTTACCAAGTGCTGACTCTTCTGAGATGGATTTATCCAGACTTGTGGAGACTGAGCCCAGATAAAATTCAGAAATAGAAACTTTAAAGCTGAAAAACACTTGGATTTGGACCATATGTCTTTCCCCGGCCAGATGCATGCATCTCTTGAGCACAGAGCACAGTACCCACTAAGACTCAGGGTGTTCTGTTAAAAACAGATCAAAGGAACACATCAATGTCTTCCTTAAGGGCAATTCTAAAACTATATGGAAAATGAAGAAGGGATTAGCAAGGGTCAGAACTCACAGGTTTGCAGGCAAAGGAGCAAGATCCATACGTGGTGTGGAGCCATCTTTCCCCAGAGTCTTATCTGTGTACAAACAGCTCGCTTCTAGCAGAGTCAGTTTCACTTGAGCTTTTTTTGCTGCTTTTTATATCGTTTAAGAGAGGAAGTGTGAACTAACGGATTTAAACGTTAGTCATTATAGTAAGCTGCTCATTTTTTTCCTATTGTATGTATAATGTGCCTAGTTTTTTTTTTTTTTTTTTTTGAGACAGAGTCTCAAGCTGTCCCCCTGGGTAGAGTGCTGTGGCATCACAGCTCACAGCAACCTCCAACTCCTGGGCTCAAGCGAGTCTCCTGCCTCTGCTTCCCAAGTAGCTGGGACCACAGGTGCCCACCACAACACCTGGCTATTTTTTTGGTTGCAGCCATCATTGTTGTTTGGCGGGCCCAGGCTGGATTCAAACCTGCCACCTTAGGTGTATGTGGCTGGCGCCTTAGCCACTTGAGCCACAGGTGCCAAGCCGTGACTACTGTTAATTAGCTACTCAACAAATATTTATTGAGTGCCTACTGGCACCATTCTGGGTACTGGCAATATAAAGAGCAACAAGACAATTGATCACCCTCCTATCGTGGAGTTTATACTCTTATTTTGAGGGATCAACAATCAATCAGGCAATTCCAATATAATGGGATAAGGATAACGTGATACAGGGAATTATGAGGGCAGCAGGAGCATCTGGCCTAACCTAGGGAAAGCTGGTGAAGACTTCCAGGAGGAGCTGACAACCATGGTGAGACAGGCACGAGGAGTGAGCTAGCCTGATTAGGCAGAAGTTGGTGGGGCACAGGGAGGAGGAAGTCCGTCCTGACACGTGGTGGGAGCTTTAAAAAAATGGTAGCAATTAATACTATACAGGGTGACCATAAAGTTCCTAACTATTTAATTTGCACATGAACTTTATGGCTGCTCTGTATAATTATGGTTCTATAAAATAATCTAATAACATTATATATTATAATACATCATAAAAACAGCATATCATTACATTAATATATTAATATACAATTACATGTATCTGTGACATATATCTTATATAATGCATAAGATATCATAGATTTTTAGGCTGTCTAGTCTACTTTGCAGATGGGAAACTGAGGCTCAGAAGGAGAGAACATGATTTTTACCAAGATCACATGGTGATTTAGTCAACTGAGGTAACAGCCAGCAAGTGTCACTTAGTCAAGACTGGAATTCACGAGTATGAAAGACAGTAGGTATGGAAAGGCACACCCAGGTGGAATGGAGCCTGGTATAACACAGGAATTCACCAGTCAGGCCCCCATCCTGGTTACAAGAATAAAAGTGGCCTTGTAATGTGTGTAGTTGGGGGGAGTATGTGGGAATGGTGATAGGAATAAATATTGGGCCTAGAAGCCAGGCAGTGTTTTGCGTAGTGCTGGGAAAGCTGGGGGCACTGCCCGTGTGATCTGAGGGAAGTAAGCTTGGATATGACTTTTCCCATGGAGAGAATTTCTCACGTCACATAGCTCATTTATAGGCAACTGAGCCTCTGGAATAATTCCCTAAACAATCCTGCTCATTAATTTCCCACATATACTTGTTTAATATTGAATACAAGTGAACCTTGAGCTATGCAGGGATTAGGGACACTGACGCCCCATGAAGTGGAAAATCTATTTAAAATTTTTTAGTTCCTCCAAACTACTAATGGCCTACTGTTGATGGGAAGCCTCACTGGTAAGATAAGTAGTCAATTAACACATATTTTACATGTATGTAAAGTTACTATATTCTTAAAGTAAGCTAGAGAAAAGAAAATGTTACTAAGAAAATCATAAAGAAGAAAAAATATATTCATTAAGTGGAATTGAATCATCATAAAGCTTTTCATCCTTGTCATCTTCATTTGAGAGGGCTGAGGAGAGAGAGAGGAGGGGTTGGTCTTACTGTCTTGGGGGTGGCAGAGGTGGAGCGGGTAGGAGGTGGGCACTGTCAGTGTAATGCAATGGAAATACGTCATAATTTCTGTCTGACTTTTTTCTTTTGCTTTTTTAATGCTACATGATAGTTTATATAGTACCACCTTCTTCCTTCTTTCACCATGTGCTTTAGTTTTAGTGTCCCTATAGTAGAAGGGTCCATGTCATAAAAGAAGTCACAACTGTCTAACGCTTGCTGCTTCTTCCTCATCATCTGGCACTGGTTGGGAAGTGCTCATCTGCATTTGGTCATCTTCTGGTAATTCCTCAGGTATGCTGTCTGTTAGCTCTTGAGTTTTGCCAGCATCCAGACATTGAAACCCCTTGATCTCCCACCTTTGTTTCCTGCCATATCCACAATGTCTTTGGTGATTTCCTTGATGGGCTCTATTGTTGACCCTTTGAAGTCACGCACAGGATCTGCACACAGTTTTCTCCAGGAGGAATATTTTTTATTTCAGGCTTGATGGATTTCATAGCTTTTTCTATAACAACGATGGCATCTTCGATGGCGTGATCCTTCCTTTCATGATGTTCTCTCTGTTGGGGTTCTCTTCCCTAGCGTTGACAGCCCTCTCCATAGAGTGACTGGTGTAATGAGCCCTGTGGAATGAGTCACCATGACTTCCTGAAGTAAAGGTGGAGTTAAAAGTGGCGAGTAGATATGTCATTCCCTTCCATGTTGAACTCATGGGTCTCTGGGTGGCCAGGAGCACTGCCCAATATTAAAGGAACTTTAAAAGATAGTCCCTTACTGGAAAGATGTTTCCTGACTTCAGGGACAAAGTATCAACACAATTGCTCCAGAAAAGGGTTCTCATTGTCCAGCCCTTCTTTCTGTACAACCGAAAGACTGGCAGCTGGTGTTTATCTTTTCCTTTCAAGGCTCAGGGGTCATTAACAGCTTTATAGATAGGGGCAGCTATGAATACGAACTGTTCATAAACTGCATTCGTAGAGTTAGCTATTTTTTCCTGCCTTAAATCCTACATGTGTGCATACTTCTCTTCCTTACTAAGAAGTGTCCATTTTACGCCCCTGCCCCCCGCCCTTGAATAAGCACTTTCCTCTGCATTAGAAAACTATTCAGGCAGATATCCTTTCCTCGATAATTTTAACAGTGCCTTGGAACTGTCTTTTGCCTCTTAGTCGGCAGAAGCTGCTTCTCCTGTTCTCTTGACGTTCTTTAAAGCCAAAGCTCTTTCTAAAATTATCAAACCATCCCCTTTATCATATTAAATTCTCCAGCTTAGATCATTTACTTTTCTTTTGATGTCAGTTGTCACAGAGTGACTTTGCTTTTTCTCAAAGCATCATAGTATCTATAGGTGTGCCTTTCTGAAAGCAACCCTGAACATCACATAAAAATGGCATTTTCAAGTGAGATAAAAAGTTATTGCACAAAAATGCATGATTTTTTAAGCCTGCTGGTATAGCTGCAGTGATGGCTTCAGAAATTTCTCTCTTTTCTTTCTTTCTTTCTTTCCTTCTTTCCTCCTCCTCCTCCTCCTTCTTCTTCCTCTTCCTTTTCCTCCTCCTCCCCCTCCTCCTCCACCTCTTCCTCTTCCTCCTCCTCAATGGTCCTTATACTGGATTCTTTTATCTTGAAGTGGCAGACAACTTCAACTGTAGACCTCAATCTATGGTGCATATCAAGCAATTCAACGTTTTCTTGTAATGTCATAACTTTTCTCTGCTTCTTAGGAGAACTTGGAATATCACTAGTGGCACTTTGATAAGTCCTGTGGTACTTATTAAAGGTTGACAGTATTGTACTAAACATACAGGAAAATATGCAAGAACTGAGGGAGATCACGGTTTACTGTGATATGTAATTTATGAGAGAGACGAACTGCTCATAATAGAGGAATAACATCACACTGCATTTTAAGCAGATGTTGATAATAATGGCAACAGGTGGTGGCTGCAAAATTATTGTAGCAATACAGTATGCACTACAGTTAATGTTATACAGTTATAATTTAATATTACATCTTTATATTCGTTCACATTTTCCAGAAAGGATCTGTAAATGTGTAAGTTTTAGTAAATTTTAACTTTTTATAATAGACTTGTGTATGTTTTATGGTAGTAAATGATAAAATAGATTAGTAGCTACATATATTTAAAGCATTCATAACATATCTAATTTTTTTTAACAGTTTTTGGCTGGCACTGGGTTTGAACCTGCTACCTCCGGTATATGGGACTGGCACCCTACTCCTTTAAACCACAGGTGCCACCCCAACATATCTAACTTTTTATTATTGTTTCAGTATTTCTAGGCTACATGGTTTGTCTGCAAGATTTTTCAAATTGTAGAAAATCTTAAAAGTTTTTCTAATAGATTTATTGAAGAAAATCTATGCGTAAGTGGACTTGTGTAGTTTGGGTCCTGTGTTGTTCAAGGGTCAATTGTAGTTCAGTGCCTGTATGTAGATTTAGTTGACTGGGCAGCTATTTGGAAGCAAAGAAGTATTAAAAATAAAAAAAGAATTTCCTAAATTGATTATATTTTATTTTACAAAATTAGCCACATTACTTTCATATTTTTAGCAAGTCTCTTGGAAATACGTGATTACTACATGTGCAAAAAGATACATCTATCATGTATTAGCCGTTATAGAAGGAAGAACGGAAAAAGAATATGAAGTTGTCAACAAGACCTAAAAACCTGATTTAGTATCCATTTTCTTCCCTCTTTCTTCTCTGTAGGAATATTTCTTCTTCCCTTACCATTTAGCTCTTGATTGATCTCATGCTTATGTCTTTAGAAATTCTGGATTGATGTCTTGCTCAAGGTCTTATCTTCTGTTGAGCCCAGACCAGTGTCTTATCTTTGCCTTTCAACCTTAGACTGCTAGATAACTGGAGTATGTTTATCAGGAATATATTGGCTTGGGTGGCACCCATAGCTCAGTGGATAAGGTGCCACTGAGAATATATTGGTTCAGCATCTGATGCTAAGTGGTTAGGGCACCAGCCACATACACCAGGGCTAGTGGGTTCAAACCCAGCCTGGACCTGCTAAATAAACAACGACAACAACAACAAATAGCTGGGCATTGTGGCGGGCGCCTGTAGTTCCAGCTACTAGGGAGGATGAGGGAAGAAAATTGCTTGAGCCCAAGAGATTGAGGTTGTTGTGAACTATGACCCCACAGCACTCTACAGAGGGTGACAAAGTGAGACTCTGTTTCAACAACAAAAAAGAGAATATTTTGACTTTTGAGACCTCCTTTTCTTGATCACGATGTAAAAGCGTATGAAAGCCCTTTCATTCCATGAAAACAATAAGAAAACCATATACAAAATTAAAATTATTCTTTTTTATGGTGTATGGTTTCTTACAGGAAACCCTTGAAAGACTGAGTTCCAGAGAGAAATGAACTTTTCTTAGGTGAGCAGAGAGCCCATTTCCATGCCTGGGGCAGAAGCCTAGTCTGAGTTATTGAACAATAGAAGAGAAGGCCTGCCATTGACAGAGATTTTGCAGAAGAAGGATAAATTGAATGGAACTTAAGTGACAGGGTTGGCAGGATAGACTGGAATCTAGAAGAGCCCCTGTTATAGAAACAAATTTCTTTGCACAACGGTTCTCATCTTCCTCTAGAATTTTGCTGAAAAAGTGACACCAAAAAGGGAAAGGAAAGCAGAGACAAATTGTATAACTCCACCTGTTACATAATGGTTGGGTTTTGGGGTTTTAATCTAAAATTTTAATCTAGAAATGCTAAACTGAAGCTTAACTCCTTCCCATATCAAATATTGATAAGATTTAAAAATCAGTGGGGGTAAAGAAGGTTGGGGGGGGGATTGGGCTAATTACAGGTAAACTCAATCTAATTAAAGCTGTGGTCCTCTTCAAGCTCAATTTAATTCTAAGGGAACTACTAGTGGTAGACCTTTTCCTCTGCCTGGCAGTTTGAGTGAAAAGCTGATTGCTAGTAGTGATCAGAAAAGCAAAACACATTATGCTTGAATATATACTATCCTTTTATACTCAACCATTATGAGAATTGTTAAGAATCAAAAAACGTGTGATTTGGCTTGGCGCCTGTGGCTTAAGTGGCTAAGGCTCCAGCCATACTCTGGGAGGCCAAGATGGGTGGATTGCTCATGCTCAGGAGTTTGAGATCAGCCTGAGCAAGAGTAAGATCTCTGTCTCTACTAAAAATAGGAAAACTAGCCAGGCATTGTGGCAGCACCTATAGTCCCTGCTACTGGGGAGGCTGAGACAAGAGGATCACTTGAGCCCAGGAGATTGAGGTTTCTGTGAGCTATGATGATGCCATTGCATGCTACCCAGGGCTACAGAGTAAGACTGTCTATAAACAAAACAAAATAAAATTGTAATAGGAGATGAAACATGACTTTACCAATGTGATCCTGAAGACAAAGCACAATCACAGCAATGGCTACCAGTAGGTGGAAGGAAGTGGTCCAGTTAGAGCAAAGTAGGCTAGTCAGGTGTAAGGGTTGTGGCAAAAGTTTTCTGAACCACTCAATATATTTTTCTTGTTGACTTTCTGGAGGGCCAAAGAACTATAGCATCTGCTTATTCTGAGACTTTTTTGGAGAAAGTTAGCCAACGCTTCAGCAGAAAAATGTCTAAGAAAGCTTCACCAGAGAGAGAGTTCTCCACCACAATATTTCTACTCATTCCTCTTATCAAACCAGTGCAATTTTGTGAGAGTTTTGATGGGAAATCATTCGGGCTGATTTGGCTCCTTCTGATTTTTGAAAAATTTTCTAATCGTCAAAAAATCTTTTTTTTCATCTTTTTCTTTCCTTCACCCTCTCCCTCCTCCTCTGTCTGGTCTCCCCTTCCCCCATTCCCCACTGCAATCTTTAATTGCATTGTCATTAATTGTCCTCATATCAAAGTTGAATACATAGGATTCATACTTCTCTACTCTTGTGATGCTTCACTAAGAATAACGTGTTCCACCTCCATCCAGGTTAGTACAAATGCTGCAAAATCTCCATTTTTTAAAATGGCTGAATAATATTCCATGGTACACATATACCACAGCTTACCAATCCATTTTTGGTTTGAATGACATTTAGGCTGTTTGCACATTTTAGCAATTGTAAATTGGGCTGCAATAAACAGCCTAGTACAAGTGTCTTTATAATAAAAGATTTTTTTTTCCTTCTGGATAGATGCCCAGTAATGGGATTACAAAATCAAACAGGAGGTCTAGGTTGAGTTTTTTGAAGTTTCTCCATACTTCCTTCCAAAAACGTTGTATTGGTTTGCAGTCCCACCAGCAGTGTAAAAGTGTCCCTTTCTCTCCACATCTGCACCAGCATCTGCAGTTTTGAGATTTTGTGATATAGGCCATTCTTGCCGGGGTTAGATAATATCTCAGGGTGGGTTTAATTTGCATTTCTGTAATAATTAGGGATGATGAGCATTTTTTTCATGTGTTTGCTAGCCATTTGTCTGTCGTTTTTAGAGAAGATTCTATTCATCTCTCTTCCCCATTGATGTGTGGGAGTGTTGGTTTTTTTTCTTGTGGATTAATTGAAGTTATGTATAGATCTTGCTTATTAAGCTTTTGTCTGATTCAAAATATGCAAATATCCTTTCTAATTAAGTAGGTTGTCTATTTGCTTTGGTTGTTGTCTCTTTGGCTGTACAGAAACTTTTCAGTTTAATTAAATCCGATTTGTTTATTATTATTGTTGTTGCTATTGCCATGGCAGTCTTCCTCATAAAATCTTTCCCCAGGATGATATCTTCCAGTGTTTTTCCTATTCTTTCTTTGAGGATTTTAATTGTTTTATGCCTTAAATTTAAGTCCTTTATCCATCTTGAATCAATTTTTGTGAGTGGAAAGAGGTGCAGGTCCAGTTTCAGTCTTTTACATGTGGATATCCAGTTCTCCCAGCACCATTTACTGAATAGGGTGTCTTTCCCCCAGAGGAAGCTCTTGTTTGGTTTATCAAAGATTAGGTGGCTGTAAGTGGTTGGTTTCGTTTCCTGGTTTTCTATTCCATTCCAAATGTCTATGTCTGTATTTTTGTGCCAGTACCATGCTGTCTTGACCACTATGGCCTTGTAATACAGCCTAAAATCTGGTATGGTGATACCCCCGGCTTTGTTTTTATTACTAAGAACTGCCTTAGCTATACGGGTTTTTTCTGGTTCCATACAAAATGCAGAATCATTTTTTCCAAATCTTGAAAGTATGATGTTGGTATTTTAATAGAGATGGCACTGAATCAGTAAATTACTCTGGGAAGTATAGACATTTTAACAATGTTGATTCTTCCCAGCCATGAGCATGGTATGTTCTTCCATTTGTTAATGTCCTCTGTTATTTCCTTTCTTAAGGTTTCATAATTTTCATTACAGAGGTCCTTCACCTCTTTTGTTAGGTATATTCCTAAGTATTTCATTTTCTTTGGGACTATGGTGAAGGGAATTGTATCCTTAATTAGCCTCTCATCTTGACTGTTGTTGCTGTATACAAAGGCAACTGACTTGTGGACATTGATTTTATACCCTGAGACATTACTGTATTTTTTGATGATTTCCAAGAATCTTGTGGTTGAGTCTTTAGGGTTCTCTAAGTATAAGATCATATTGTCAGCAAAAAGGGAGAGTTTGACCTCCTCTGCTCTCATTTGGATGCCCTTTATTTTCTTGTCTTGTCTACTTGTATTGGTTAGAACTTCCAGCACTATGTTGAATAGTAATGGTGACAGAGGACAACCTTGTCTGGTTCCAGTTCTAAGAGGAAAAGTTTTACTCCATTCAGTAAAATATTTGCTGTGGGTTTGTCATAGATAGCTTCGATCAGTTTAAGAAATGTGCCACATATGCCTACACTCCTCAGTGTTTTAATTAGAAAAAGATATTGGATTTTATCAAATGCTTTTTTACATCTATTGAGCAGATCACATAGTGATCCTCTATATAATACTAAAAGAAGTATTTCTTCTTTTTCTATTGTCTATAAGACTTAGCATGATCTGTTTTTTGAAATTATCTTTTACTTTTATTTATAAATAATAGTTGTCTATTTTTTGAGACTTTGGAAAAAAATAAGAGGAAGTTAACTGATGACTCCACACCGAACCTCAGAGTCAAAGCATTCTATAATACACATACTCTTATTTTACAATGTGAATGTTACTTTCTTTGCATTGTTATTAGTATTATTGCTTAATATTTCCATGCAGCAATCATCTGATTTCTTTTCTGAATGTATTTATCTTTGTTCATCCTTTATGAGGTTTTTGTTTCTAGTCCTTATCTTACACATTGTTATTGTTATTAAATTTTAAGCCTTTTTAATTTTGTGAAAGCAAAAAGTGTAAACCTAATAAACACATGTATATGTAAAAAAAAA